>NC_143156.1:625102-925102 GCF_041381405.1 Jatropha curcas
AGAGTCTCAGTGGCAGAAAGGTTTAGTAGTTCATCCAGTAATCTTATCCCCATAGAGATATATGATCCAACAACTTAATGCCACCTGTCACAAGATACTAGTGGTTTGAGTTGTCCTGCTAGTTCTTTGCTTAGATAACAGGAGAAATGATATAGGTCACTTGGCTTTTGGGGCCATGAAAGCGGGAATGTCTGAGACCATAAAAATGTGGAATTCTTCCCCAAGCCTCACAAAATGGTGGACGCCACAACATATGGGATCCACTCCTTATTAGAGACCCCACAGAGAATCCAAGTGAAGAACTTTTCATGTAAGGAAGTTCCTCAGACTTGCAAATGCTCTCATCAATATGGATATAACACACACACACACACAAAAAAAAAAAAAAAAAAAAAAAAAAAAAAAAAAAAAAGGGAAGAGAAAGGTTTGAACCTGCTCATTTATCTTCATTAACAGTGTAACTAAATTATCAGCATGTTACACTTGTACAAATTCAGCTCAAAAGCTCAATGAGATGCTCATATCAGTTTAGATACATGTATCTGAAAATCAGTATCCTATCCTAAATGCATTTAGCAATACACGCCTAGTAGTTTAGCATCTCATCACCTGAGCTTATAAATTCCGTGACTATCCCCTAGTATACTTGATACATAATGTTAAAAATTGATCAGGTAATCCAAAAAATTAGAAAGAATATGTGTATGATCATAGCATGGGATACAGATAATGCCAGTTACGAATTTAGACTGCTTAGGTCTAAGCATATGCTAACTCCTCTTCTTTTGTTTCATATGGTGGTGGGAGCAACCCTCTTACATTTGCAAAAAGATCTTGACGACCAGGCTGTACCTCCGCAATTGGTGAATCCAAAACAGAGTCAGGAATTGCTACCAGTGTTTCCTCAAAGAAGGATTTGATTGTCTGCAAAGTCAAATTATAAGTAACATTTCGGTAAAAAGAAAAGGTCTATAAGAACAGAACAATGTTTGAATGGTTTTTAGTGATAAACAAGCTCCATTCGAGATCAGAAGGGAAAAAAATATGTTAGAAGAAGGTTTATCATGATTGACATACTGTACAATTCTGGAAAGCAGCATCAGCTTTGCGTTTCCACAGACCATTTCCAGGCTCAGAATAGAAGAAACCAAGCAAAGGCTGCAGCAATATTTAAAGATATATATTATATTATATAATATGATGAGAAAATAGGTAAATTGGAAAAAGAATACCCAATTATCTGTCTCCAGATTACTAGGTTATATAGATAATACCAAAAGACACATAATGTTAATCTACATAATTTACCTTTACCACATCCCTGACATTTGGTCTATTATTTCCATAGGTTCCCAAAACAGCATCCCCATATGCTTGATACTGTTCAAGGACCTATTCATCAATCAAAGAGTAAGACAATGTCAATAGCAGATAAAATACTCAAAGTTTATTCAAGTGGAAAGCAAATCAGTTATCAAACCTGACGACGTGTGAGACCACTCTTTGGTTCAAAGTAAATTGCAGAATCAACATGTCCCAGCAAATTCCAAGGACTTCAAAAGCATAAAATGTTTCAATCAATTAATTATCATCAACAGCAATAAAACAGAAGAAGGGATTTATGAAATGCAAAGAAAAGGCCTCAAAAGAGGGAAATCAAAAAGGAGCTCATCTTGTGATAATATCCATTTGAAATTGACATTGAACATCGAGTCAATAAGTATGAGTTAATACAATTAAATTTGGTTGATGCTTTTCTGAGAGCCTAAAGGAGGCCATATGGTTCCATTTAAGGCGCTTGTAAAGAACTCCAGAGAAAGATCAACCAGTTAAGGTGATCATATCCTTTTGCTTTTCCTGCACTAACATCAAGAATATACTTCAAGACAAGGAAAAGAAAATTTTAAGGTCTATTTGCTCTCATTTGCCTCCTTTACACTCTCATGCCTTTTTATATTTGTTCAAAATTTATTTCTTTGGTATCACCTCTCAGCCTGGTATAAGTGAAGAGACCAGTGATGTTCATCTGGAGTTTTTTGTGTTGATTTTCCCACATCAACTTTTACCTTCCCCCTTTTGCTTTAAATCAAATTTACTACTCATAAAAGGAAATGCAAGCAGATGAATATGTGTGTTTATTTATGTAGTAGAGATACTAATAATCAGAAAAAAATATGTCTGATAAATTTAATAATCAAAAAAACATGTCTCTTATCATTATGTAAAATTGCTTATATAGTAAACAGTGATTAAACTTCAAGATTATGCATTATACTTACTTATTATAGGCAGCACGCCCAACCATTACACCATGAGCTCCTTCTTTCAGTGCCAAATTTACCTATAATTTGAAATGTCCAAAGAAATATTTGAAATTATGGAATCAATAAAGCAGTTCTGTTCATTACAATAAGATAATCAGCATTTCAATTTCTTTTAAGAGAAAAGAAAAAATACTGCACTATTTATCATCAATTATGTACCTCATCAATACAATCTATGCCTCCATTTATAGTAAATCTCAAGTCTGGAAAGTCACGCAAGAGGGCATAATAGTACTCATATCTGCAGTAGGGTGACAAAATTGTCAACTGGACAAAATACAGATAGGAACAAATTGTTGTGGTTGAAAGTCATGAAGACAATAGAAGAATTTGTCAGAATGGTAAACTTTGAATTGAGCCAAACTACTAAAGCTTTGGTATTTGGTAACATGCAAGTTAGTTAAGTTAAAAATCAATAAAAATTCTAATTATCAAAATCATACTTCAGGGGAGGAATTTTTCGGTTTTCTGCTGGACTGATGCCGTTGAGTAGAGCTTTTCGTGAATGTATTATAAAATGCTTAGTTGGGGACAGAGAAGAAACCTTATAGATGAAATCACCTGAAAAATAGAATAAAACAACAAAGTCAAGAAATAATTCCAGCACTCTTAGCAATTCATAATCGAATGCACTGCAATATCATGCGTGCTAAATCACTAACCATTCCGCAGTCCAATAGGCTTACAAATAACTACTATTTACAAAGTGTATGAACAAAATAGCAAGACGATATAGGCACATGGGATTTATGTCAGGGCCTTGACATGTCTACTAGACAAGCTAAGGTTAAAGACCAAACACAATTGCTAGTATCCTGTTCTCTTTGTCATTTGTCCACCTTTTTAAAGTTTGTACCCAGATTTTTGGTGAAGCCTTTCCTATGCTTTTTTATTCAGCCAGCTTAAGCAGGATGACATTGGTCAACTGACCGTTTGCAGAGTCTGCAGAATGTCTCAGAACTTATAGTAACAACAAGTATAGGACATGGTGATATACCCCATTTGGTAAACATATAGATTTTACATGGCCTAAGGCCCACTAGTCGCTGTGATGTTGACAAGCATCCTTTCAAAGTCAACATAAACAATAGAACTATGGAACTAGAACAGATCATATGGCAATTTACTATTGGAAATACCATGTGGAGCATAAAAAATAAAAAAAAAAAAAAATTTCTCAATTTCTAAATATCCACCTTGTTTCATTTAAAATCTCCAAGGAAATATAGATTCAAAGAACATAATAATTTTTTAACCACACAGAGACAAAGAATACAGATAAAAGGACCTTACAGAGCTCATTATACGAATCATGATTGTCTACCCCAATTCGGCATTTAACACTAACAGGAACATCTGTGTTGGCTGCAATCACCGACATAGCTTCACCAACAAACTTTCCTTGTAAACGCCAAATAATATATGAGACCACATTTAGATAAGACAGAAAATATAAAGGCACGTGATAATTTAATCTGTATAAGGTATCAAACCTTTGGATCAAGCATAAGACGAACACCAAAGCACCCATGCCCAGCGACCCTTGGACTTGGACAACCGCAGCTGATAGTTTTTTTGAAAGAATAGACAGAAATTGCCTTAATTCAGCTAAAAAGAAAATTGGATAGAAGCAAAAGAATCATCAGGCAATGAGCAAATGAACTCTACTAACTTGAAGTTGATTTCATCATAGCCATAAGCACTAGCAAGTTCAGTTGCCTTTGCCAAGTTGTCCAAATTACTTCCTCCAATTTGCAAGACAATGGGATGCTGTTGAGGAGAATATGCCAAGAACCTGTCCTGAGCAAAATAAACACGAAACACACAATTATAAATCTTTAAATACGATCATGTCAATAACATAAATTCTCATCAAATGAGGAACAGAACCTATATTGATCATGGTAACAAAAGAATAGGTGAAGTCTTGAGACCAAATGAAGGTTTCTTCCTTTATAAGATGCAAAGGATGACTACCTATTTTCTTAGGTGGAAAAGGGGAAGCTTAAACTAGAAAAATTGCATGTTTCAAAAAAATATAAGCAAAAGACAAAATGATGCCTGCATAACGTTATATTCCCTGCTTGTAACACATATCTACTACCACATGTTCACTTTGTTACAAATAGATTACATATGCAATATTATATGAATGTCCCTGAACCCATCTATCTAACTCCAAATCCAATCATAGACCCCACACGTAGCAAAAATAAATCACATAAGACGTTTCCAGGTTTTCATAACCAACCTCAACAGTCATCACAAAATCCTAGTTTCCATCTCCTAAATATTGCAATATTTAGGGTTCAGATCTTGCCTTCATAATAACATTTTATCATTGTCCAGTGAAATAAGATTCATCTTCCACATCTAATAAACATACCAAATTTCCCTGTTGATAGACAATTGTTTCAGCTGCAAGCATCTCTGTGTAAAGCCAAGAATGTTTTGATATGAGCCGGACAAGAGTCCTATAATGATTATCCGTCCAGTCCATCATTGGAGCAACACTGGAAATTAAGCGACCAAAAATTAGAATATAGATGCAGCAGAGCAAACAAAGCTGACACATGCGCATACCCACCTAAATAAAGGAGGAAGATAGCGTCCTGCACCCATCTCAGCTTTTGCATGCAATTGACACTTGAGAGAACAAGTAGACAGGCTTCTCGACTTAGCTGAATTCTTCTGACGTAAATTTAATGATAATCTGTGATGGTTTTTAAGAATAACAGAATGAAATGGAGCAAAAGAAGTTACTAAAGAATATCCAGTAAACTTCACCATCTCTCTAATCAGACAAAGCTTGCTCCTTTACGTACCTATCCATTGAGTAAAACTAAAAATTACACATACAATCAATTAGAAAACAAGGCGTTTGCAATGGCAACTAGCACTATACCTATAGAGACTGTAAATATACATCACATTCAAGGATAGGCATCAACTACAATCTATGGGCATCAGATTCTGACAGGCATTTTATCAAACAGGAACAGAGCACCGCTTTTACATACTTGTTAACAGTTAACACACGTAACAAGCATATTGCATATATATTTGTGTGTGAATTGTGTATGAAAAAAAAAAAAAAGGGAAATTAGGGTTTACATGAAGGAATAGAGCGACAGCTGCAAAATTTAGGAGCTTTGCCGCTCTTGCTTCTTCTGGGTGTGAACAGGAGCTCGGAAAGAGGTTGGAGACAGACAAAGCAGTCTATTTTAAGCTTTATCTGCAAAAATTAAATCAAGTATCAACGCTAAATGAATGCTTTTAGGCTTTGCTTTCCTATTAATGATTTCCATTTTCTCGTTTTACAAAATAAAAAATAAAAAATAGTAAATAAAATGTAAATAATGATATTCTCTTATAATGATTTTTATGGTTTTCATTCAGTAATTTGTTTTTCTCTTATAAATAATTAAATAGTAAAAAAGCATAGCTTTATAAATAATATTCTCTAAAAATTAAGTAAAAGATATGATTTGACAATGTGATATTCTCTAACTATTCTTAATAAATACATCAACCTATAATATATAATTTTTAAAATTAAAATTAATTAATTAAAATGAATATTTGAAAATTACCAGTCAAATTAGGTAACCTTTTTTTTTTTTTTTTTGGGTGAAATAGATAACCCATATTTTAATAACAGACAAAGGACCTACAAAATCCCTCAAGGACCGTAAATCCTATCCCATGCCATGCCAGCCCATAATGGCCAAAAGGATACGAGTGGTGATTATGTAACTAACAAACTAACCCATCTTCAATTTTCTTTTCACAGAGCGTCCATTTCTATGGCTACTCTTAGCTTCAATCCTACTAGAATTCCTCAAAAACCCATCTTCAAAATCACTTATTTTTCAAAACCCTCAGAAATTTCCTGGCCTTGCTTTCTAAAACTCGCCAAAACCAATCACAAATACCACTGCTTCCAACCCAACACAATATCCAAACTCTCGGTTTCAACACAAGAAGAAGTGGAGGTTGAGAACTATGAAGAAGATGACCCAACAGCAGAGATGAGTTATCTTGACCCAGAAACTGATCCAGAAAGCATTATTGAATGGGAATTGGATTTTTGCTCAAGACCTATATAGGATATTAGAGGCAAGAAAGTCTGGGAGCTTGTTGTGTGTGATGATTCACTTTCACTTCAATATACAAAGTACTTCCCTAATAATGTTATTAATAGTATTACTTTAAAGGATACTATTTTGTCCATCAGTGAGGATCTTGGTGTTCCTTTGCCAGAAAAAAACCGCTTCTTCAGGTGATTCTTATGGTGATTAATTTGCAAATAACCTGTTCTGGATTATGTTATTGAAAGGTTGGTTAGTGTTTATGGGTTTATTTCTTTGCTTTTGATTTGTAGGTCACAAATGCACAATCATAACAAAGGTATGCAAAGATTTGGATATAAAGCCAATTCCAAGTAAACGGGTGTGTGGTTTATTTTTCATGGCATTTTTCCTTTTCCAATGAAGTCAAGCTTATAAAATGTGAAATAGGATCATTAACTCTTTCAATGTTAAAATTTAATTAGGTTTGACTGAGAACCAGTGAATTCATTTCTGCTGTTACGTATTTATAGTTACCTTGCGATAATTTAGAAAGTATAATTGGCATTGTTCATTTAAGGTTGGACAATTAAAAATATCACAATTTCCCATTTGTAACTTGGTGGCAGGAAGCATTTAGGTAGGATTCGTTTAAAGAACCAAATGCATATGAAATAGAACATCATTATTCAACAAAATGGGGACTACCCTTGAACATTGTTTGTGATTCCATGTGTTTGGGAGTGCAAGATGCAGGGAATTTATGGTCTTGCTGAGAGTAAGATGTCAATTTATTGTTTCTTAGAATCTATCATATTATGTTCCTTTTGCGAGTTTGTCTCCTCCTTTTAGGCCATGATGTAAATTACTTCACTCTAATTCACTTCTTGTTTGCATCCATATGTTTGAGCTTACCTTGAATTTATGTAGTCACCTTTCGCGTTTTAGTTTGCTCTTTGTAGTATGCTTTGAATTCCAAATTAAAGTGCCACATTGATTGTCCTGACTCATATTTGCTTTATTTTACAGTGTCTGTCACTACTTCTATGGTTGGAAGAATGATATGAGACTGTGTATACCCGCCATCCTGGCTTTCAGAAGGGCTCTAAACCACTGTTAGCTTTGGATAATCCCTTCCCAATGGAATTTCCTGAGAACCTATTTGGAGAAAAATGGGCATTTGTTCAATTACCTTTCTCAGGTACACGCAATGATGTTTATAAACGCTTATTTTGGGTGATAATGTAAACTGGTAAATTATGTCAAAAGTTAGAAATTTTCCTTGCAAGGATGGCATTTACATTGCATCAGTCATTTTTCTATAATATTGTAAAGGTTAAACTATCAACTCCCTATAAAAAAATTAATCTTTATAGGAAATAGAGGAATAAAGCCACATTGAGAAGCTAATCCAATATTCATATAATACCTTATTAGTTTGGTATTTCTAAAATGGCACTGAAATATCAATTATTCTGATTATAGTTTCCTTTACTCAGCTGTTCAAGAGGAAGTCTCATCACTAGAAACAAGTTTTATGTTTGGTGCAAGTCTAGATTTGGATCTGTTCGGAATTGAAATCAGTAACAAGACATTGATTCCAGGACTTGCTGTTGCCTCTTCAGGTGCTAAACCATTGGCAGGTTTAATACTCCCTCTAATATTTTTCTCCTGTAGTCTGAACACAACTGATGCTATTTTCATATTCCATTTTTCCAGTCAATTTGCAATGTCTAAATGCCTGTTGCATTCAATATTGACTTCAATTTGGCAAAGATAAATTTTTTAATTACGTGAAACCGAGTTCAAAGTTTGCATAGACAAGTAGTGCAAAACAAAGATGGCTAATATTCCGTATTATTTTCACATGCATGAATGTTGGTTTTTCTCATGTTATGATGATCTGAAGCAACTTATTGTGTTTATCTTGTTGGAAATCTTGATCTACAATTGGATAAAAAGGCCTTTGATGTCATTCCCACATTGGTTGGAATTGCAAATTTGATCCTAATTTCAAAATACAAAGCAAATTTGACTCTTCATCCTACTGCTATGAGTTCTTGTAATTGTTAAGTAACAAAAATGAGAATCTCAGAATACTTGTGCCATTTGAATGTGTTTCTCTTCTAAAATATTAGAGTTTGTGATATTTCGGTAATCGAATGATCCATTTAAAGTTGAAATCCTTCTATGTGTTGTTACAACCTGGATGAACGGACTGGAAGTGTATTCAATTGAAGCAGACACTTCTCGTGCTTGCTTGATTCTATCTGTTGGAATTCCCACCCGTTGTATTTAAGCTACTTACAAGAAAACTCCTATAACAACAGCAGAGGCTGAAGCTTGGGAAGCAGCTAAAAAAGCTTGTGGAGGCTTACATTTTCTTGCCATTCAAGAGGATCTAGATTCAGAGGACTGTGTAGGATTTTGGCTTTTATTAGACTTGCCACCACCTCCTGTATGATTCAATTGAAAGCAGAAATCAACAATATAATATTTTCTACCTCACTTATCCCCTTTGCAATTTTTTTCTTTTTCTTTTTCTTTAGAAAATGAGTCTTGGCAATAAAACCATGGCCCTTTCTTGCAATTGCAATTATCTCATCAGTATATTTTAGTATACTTGTAAAAAAGAACCATTTAACCATTGGAGGATCATGCGATAGCTATTCAACTCTGACAGGGTAAACATAAAAAATCATACTTTGATTGGAAATCCTAACAATTATGCAGATAATGACATATAGTGAATCAATTTGTTAAAAAATTTAGTTGAATTAATCAACCAAAAGCTAAAAATATGCATATAATGAGTTGCCATTTTCATTTTTTCTTTTTGAAAAAAAGAAAAAACCAATCAATAATAAATAAGCTACAAGAGACAATCGTTGCCTTGCTCTTTTAATTTTTTTTTTTTCTGCCAAACTGCCTACCGACATTGACCATTTAAACAAATTATATGAATAAAAAGAAACTAATCTAATAAAATATCATTTGTGAATCTCTAACCTACAAGCCCAAACTGTACCTTCTTAATAGCTTTATCCTTGCTATCTCAGCAGAAATGGCAGAAGCTGTCCTCTTTAATATTGTTGATGGAATCATTACCAAGTTGAGTTCCACAGTCCTCCGGGAGATTGGGTTATGGTGGGGTGTCAAGGATGAGCTTCAGGAACTCAAGCGCACTGTTTCCATGATCCAGCCTGTGCTTCTTGATGCGGAGGAGAAGTACTCAAAGAGTAGGCAAGTCGAGGTTTGGCTTGGGACGCTCAAAGAGGCTGTTTATGATGCAGAAGACTTGCTGGATATTTTCTCAACAGAGGCTCTTAAGCAAAAAACGATGACTGGCAGTAAAATAGGAAAGGAGGTAACCCTTTTCTTTTCAAGTTCAAATCAGTTTGCTTATGGTCTTGACATGGCACATACGATTAAATCCATCAGAGAAAGATTAGATGAGATTGCGAAAAACAGACAGTTTCACTTGGAACAGCGTCCTGTAGAAAAACTTGCCATAATCACTAGGGAAAGGGAGCAAACTCACTCCTCTTCGCGTTATCTTGTTGGTAGAGGAGATGACAAGAAAGCCATTATGAAGGTTTTGTTGTGTACTGACTCTGTAAAGAATGTTTCAGTCATTTCAATAGTTGGAATTGGAGGATTGGGGAAGACCGCACTAGCTCAACTTCTATTAAATGACAAGGAAGTTAAAAATCATTTTGAGCTAAAATTATGGGTTTGTGTTGCTGAGAATTTTGATACAAAATCAATTCTTGAAAAAATTTTAGAAGATGTGAAGGGTGAAAAACTTGAAAACCTTGAGATGAACACATTGCAAAAGAAACTTCATGAAACTATTGATGAAAAAAGGTTTATACTTGTATTGGATGATGTGTGGAATGAAGATTCTAACAGATGGTTTAGCTTGATGGATTTGTTAGTTGGTGGTGCAAAGGGAAGCAAAATAATAATAACAACTCGTTCCCAGACAGTTGCAAGAATAGCAAGATCAGATTTTCTTCATGAATTAGGAGGCCTGAGAGATGCTGAGTCCTGGGAGCTCTTCAAACAAGTGGGATTCAAGAAAGGGCAAGTGCCAAGTCGCAGCCTAGAAGAAACTGGAAAGAAGATTGTGAAGAAGTGCGTGGGAGTTCCTTTAGCCATAAAAACAATAGGGAGCCTGTTCTATTTGAAAGATGATGATGAGTGGACATCTTTCATGAACAAAGAACTCTCTTCCATAAATCAACCAGAAAATGATATTTTACCTACTCTGAGGTTGAGTTATAATCATCTCCCATCACATTTGAAACATTGTTTTGCTTATTGTAGATCATTTCCAAAAGATTATGAAATCAATGTAAAGACATTAATAGAGCTGTGGATAGCGCAAGGATTTGTTCGGTCATCAAATGCAACCCAGAGTCTCAAAGATGTTGGCCTTCAATATTTTAAGGAACTCTTTTGGAGGTCATTTTTTCAAGAAGTGAAAGAGGATGACAGGGGCAATATAAAAACTTGCAAAATGCATGATTTAATGCATGATCTTGCTATTTCGGTGGCTGAAGCTGGGAGCACTTTAATTTCATCCAATTCAAATGTTGATGAAAGAACTCGGCATATATCTGTGGATCTTAATTCAGACTTCACAAGGCAGAAGTTGCGTTCCTTGCTTAAAGCAAGCAAAGCAAGGACATTTCTCTTTGTAAATAAATCACTAAAGGATGTGATTGGAGAGGAAGAATGCTGTTTAATTTTTTCTAATTTGAAGTGCTTGAGAGCTTTAGACCTACATGGCCTTGGGATTGAGACAGTGCCAAGCTCCATTAATAAACTGGAGCTTCTAAGGTATCTTGATCTTTCATATAACAATTCAATGAAGAAGCTTCCTAATTCGATTTCCAGACTACCAAACTTACAGGTGCTTAAAGTTGATCGCTGTGAAGAACTTGAAGAATTGCCTAAAGACATCAAGAAGTTGGTTAACCTTACTGATCTTAGCTTGTTTGCTTCTTGGAGCTTGACTCACATGCCTCATGGGGTTGGGCAACTGACAGGCCTTGAGACATTATCAATTTTCACAGTGGACAAGCGTGGACGCGGTGCTAGGCTCAGTGAATTAAAGGACTTGAACAACTTGAGAGGAGAGCTATCCATCCAAAATTTGCAGTATGTGAAAAATCCTGAACTTGACTTCTGTGCAGCCAATCTGAAAGAGAAGCAACACCTTCAGTACTTGCAATTATGGTGGAAGAAAAGACAGGGAAATGAAGATGGTAATGAAGACTTTGCTGAGGACATTGATAATGATGAAATGGCATTGGAAGTGCTTCAACCCCACCAGAATTTGAAAGGCCTGTACTTGTTTTACTATAGAGGAGTCAAGTTATCAAGTTGGCTTTCGTCCCTCACAAATTTAGTCGAACTTCGTTTGAATAGCTGCAAAAACATTCAATGTCTCCCTCCATTTGATCAATTCCCTTCTCTTAAGCGTTTAAAAGTCTTCAAGTTAACCAATCTGGAGTACATAGAAAGTGGTATAAGTTGCAACAATGGAGGTTTTCCGTCTCTGAAGCTACTCGATATCTCAGAATGCCCTAACTTAAAGGGATGGAGAAGATGTGAGAAAGACACTAGAGGGACAATCTCATCATCATCCCTGACATCAACATCAGAACTCCCTAAGTTTCATTGTCTCTCCAATTTGTCGATAGGTGTTTGTCCTAACCTCACTTCATTGCCTCCTTTTCCATCTATTGAAAATCTGTATTTTAGAGGTAAGACCATGAAGCCACTGGACCAGCTACTAGAATCAACCATTTCAGGAGCAGAATCTACCTCTTCTTCTCCTCCTCTATCTCAATTGAAACAATTAACAATTCAGGAAATTAATGATGGAGCATTTCTGCCTGGGAAGTTGCAGCAAAAACTCACTTCCCTGAGCAAGCTATATATCGTTTCTTGCCCAAGAATACTGGAAATGGAATGTCAAGGTCTTAGAAGTCTCAATTTTCTTTGTATTAGGAACATAGATGAACTGGTTTCTCTGCCAAAGTGGCTGCAATATTTGTCCACTTTGCGTAGTCTCAAAATCAAAGATTGTCCAAAGTTGATGTCTTTACCGGAGTGGATGAGCAACCTTACCTCATTGCGGCGTTTAACTATTGAGAATTGTCCACAGTTGTCGGAAAGATGCAGAAGGAACAAGGTTGAGGATTGGCCTAAAATTTCTCATATCCCAATTATTACGATCGACTCTTCAAGGGTACAATGAGATTATCATTTTGTAATTCTTCTTTAAATTAGCCAAAATCATTGTATAAACATTAGCTATCGAACTTGCCATTTTTTTTTTTTTTTTGCTTAACATTATAGATCATAGGATTGGGTGTATAGGATAAATCTGTTGGTCTGGGTTAGTTATTTTCCTGGTATTTTATTAATATAAAATATAATTAAGAAAAAATTTGCACTTTATATATAATTGGATGGTTTTGTTCATGTGAATATGATTCTATCTTAGTATTTTTAATATTAAAAATATTATATTTTACCTCATGATAATTTTTTTATCATAAAGTATTATTTTTAATATTAAATATTTTGCATATTTGATAATTTGATCCTTCATATTTAATATAATATTACTATTTACTGTATATATTTATTATTAAACATTATTTAGTCTTTCACGATAACGGTAAAAACAATAATATTTTAATTAAATAACTAAATAACTTAATAGTCTTATTTAAAATTGGAGATTTTAAAACTATAGAGATGTAATAGTAATTTCAATTAAAATTAAAGTACTAAAATAATTAATTAATTTAATTCAAAATTTTAGCTCATTTATTAAATGAGTCCGGTAAGCAAGCTGAAATTTCACTTGTTAAATTTATCAAATAAGTATGAACGAAAATTTTTATAACTGAGTGTCAAATAACTGATTTGGCCAATTTATAGTTTAGGTAATTTTGTTTTAGTTATGGAAAATAAACTAAATTTATTTTAAAACAAATTAAATCATTTCAATTCAATTTGATGCACAATTTGATTTTGGTTTGATTTAAAAAAATATAATCCAAGTATTAATTTCATCGGTTTGATTTGAAATCAAACCATAACTATTGTAAAACCTATAAATCAATGTGTTGCTACTTAAGAATGACTACAATCTAACGAAAAATAGGTCTTCTAATTAGAGATGATCATGGATTAGATTTAAATTAGATTTTACAATATACCAACAGAATATAATTTCTATTGGTAACAACCCTAAGTAAGATATTATCAAATTTGGATTGAGGTTCTTAAATGGTCGAGTTAATGTATATAAAATAAATCGAAATAAACCTACTTAGAAAAAAAGAAAAATAACTGACCGGATTCGAGTCAGAGTAGTAAAATATAAATGGATTGAGTTTTGCTTACTCCATTTGGATTGAATATCCGGGGCCCGATTTAGCAACAACTTATGAACTAGCATTTAAAGTTTTGATTAAATCAAAACTTTATATTTATTAATATTACTTTTGGATAATATAGTATTATAATAGGTTTTATAATATATTTTAAAGGTTGAAGAAGCTTTTTATAAATATTAATTAATTTTTTTTATAACCATATGCATTATATTTTTTCTTATTCAACTAATTCAACAATTTATATCATTTATATTCCTAAAAATAATTTATGTCATTTTTTATCATTTTAAATTAAATGATTATTTTTACTAATATTTTTAATTTTAACCACCGTAGAAAACTGGTATTAGGTGACTATCAACAACAAAATCAAACCAGAGTGGATGAAGCGGTAAAATGAGCATCCTTACCCCGAATAAAATTTTCGAAGCACATAGGTCTGGTGTGAGATGGCAAGTTTTGACAGGTAATTAAGTTCTTGTAGGTCCCACATACCAGAATGCCAGCACGTCAATTTCCTATCACAATAGGGTTGACCGTAGATAATCTAAACCCGACGCATTAAAAATGAACCAGACGCTGCCTTAACCCCATCCACCATCAAAGGAACAGAAGATAGATCGGCATAGCAAAAAAAAAAAAAAAAAAAGGAAAACCGAAATTCTATTTTCACCATATTGAAAAAATTAAAAATAAATAAATAAAGCCCGAAGTTTAATTTTAATTTTATTTTAGATATATTTTTTTAAGGAGCGATCGCTAAATCGTAAATCCCTCTCTAAAACTCAAAAAATTCAAAATCCCTTACTATGGCCTTTCACGTAGCTTGCCCAATTACATGGTTAGTGTATTACTATTAACACTAAAACCTCTTCTTTTCCCTCTCTTTCTCTTCTTTTCTTTCTCTCTTCTTCTCGTTAAACCTCTGTTTCTCTCATTTTTTTTGGGTTTTTTTTTTGGTTTTTTGCAGTCGCCGAATTTGCTTCTGCTCGCTAGGGTTTCCGCAGGATCTCCACAGCGCGAAATCCAAGGCTGAGTTCCTGTTCGAGGTTTCGAGAATCGAAGAGTTTTTGAGAGATCCTTTTGGAATTAGGGATTCTAAGGACGCGACTGTTCAGGTCCTTGTTCCTAAGGTTGCGCCGGTTCCGGCGGTTTCTTTGCCGACGTTGGGTGTTGTTCCGGTAGGAGATGGAGGTGGCGGTGGTGGTGGCGCTGGTGCTGGTACTGGTGCTGGTGGTGATTTGGGAGAGGAGGCTTCGGCTCAGACGAAACGTGTTGCGCTTCAGAGAAAAGCCGCTGCTGCTATGGTCGCTGCTGAGGATTATGCCCGCCGTTTTGAGTCTGGTGATATGGCGGTGAGAATTACTGGTCATTTTTTTGTTTTCATTTTAATAATGTGCTACGAGATGTTTTGCAATTTAGTTATTGTTTTATGTGTTTTTGTAGGGTGAATTTTGGGAGGTTAGACTTTTAATATGTTGGCTAGTAATGTGGGTAATTGAGTCTCTGGATGCATATAATTTTATCTACAAATACGTTATAATGGTTTGGTGGTTAACACCTCCGAATTTCCTAGCTATGTTATCCGTAATTGGCAGATTGTGTTGAACTTAGAGTTCAGGACGATTTGGTGTTTAACTTATTTAATTATGTATGCTTAACTGTTGAGTAAACTTATATTGGTGATGTGTGTAAATATAATCTGCTGGTGGTGGTTGTGGTGGTGGTTGGTGAGGTGGTGGCGCTTGAAGTCCTTTATTATTTCATTCTTTTATAGATATACACGCAGCTTTACTTATGTACTATCATTAGAGATTGGAAAAGGGCACTTTAGATTATTGTTTGACAGCTTGTACTGCAGCTTTGGCAAAGTTTAGTTTTATTTCTTTTTTATCAAAATTACAAATTCAATTTCAGGTTGCCTCTATAACTGGAGATGAGCAAGGGCTATCCAACACAAATGTAATGTGCCGAATGTGTTTTAATGGTGAAACTGAAGGAAGTGAAAGGGCAAGGAGGATGCTTTCATGCAAAAGTTGTGGCAAGAAGTACCATAGAAGCTGTTTGAAGTCATGGGCCCAAAATAGAGGTAACAGTTGGAGATTAAAAATTTGTAAGTTGCAAAAATCTTTTGTTTTCTTATTTAAGGGCTTATTGCAGATTTATTTCACTGGAGTTCATGGACCTGTCCGTCTTGTCGAATCTGCGAGGTACTCATGGATGAGCTTAGTAGTTAATTACATTTTTGTTTGTTCTTAGCAAATAATCTATTACTGAAGTTGCACATGTCAACATATGGCTTTTTGTCCGTCTGCTTATTGTGTCTATTGAAAAGCTTGGGCACGTCAGCCTTTGGCTTTTGTTCTACTTGTGCTATTCTTTAAGGTTGCCCAGACATATTCATTTATTTCTGCATTGCTGCCGTTTAGTGGCAGCTTTCCTGATGTTTTTATTCAATAGGTTTTGCTCTTAAACGTTGATGCCTTTTGATTTTACTAGATATGCCGAAGAACTGGAGATCCAAATAAGTTTATGTTTTGCAAAAGGTGTGATGGTGCGTACCATTGTTACTGCCAACATCCTCCACACAAGGTGAGGTGTTGAATATGTTTTCCTGTATGAGTTGTCATTTCTGAGTTGAAATAGCATTATTAACAGTCAATATCTTGATGGTGCAGAATGTCAGTTCTGGACCATACTTATGCCCCAAACATACAAGGTGTCACAGCTGTGGATCTTCTGTCCCCGGAAATGGTCTAAGTGTCAGGTATTGATCAGCATTGGAGAGACTTTGCTCATAAATGTAGCTGTCTTGGTGCATTTTGATGTTTGGATACTGTTGTTACTATGTGATTACTCATTGAAATGGGAAAAATGGTACTTTTATTAAGATAGATAGTGCTTTGTAATTGATATAGTTTCTTGATAATATTAATAACTTTTGCTTTAGTAGTATAATGCTTTTGTAACTCATAAGCTGGGCCATTCATTGCTATATCTAATGGGGGATGTCAAACTGTCTCTAACGGGAGGTGAATGAAAATTTCTTCAATCCTTTTGGTTTTGTGTTTGTATACCTTAAGCAATTTATACATGATTGTGATGATGATGATGATGGATGAATTTTGTGAATAAACCAACAAATTTGATGCACATCCTTGATTTCGAACACCCGATTAATCTGGCAGGAGAGGCTGCTTGATGAGACGAGCCACTTTATCTCTGTAGTTCATGTGCCTATATAATTGGGACAAGGATTTTATCTTCTCTACTGTCATGTTCATTATCATTTGCTTTTAAAACTTTCAGGTGGTTTCTGGGATACACGTGCTGTGATGCTTGTGGAAGATTGTTTGTGAAGGGAAATTACTGCCCTGTTTGTTTGAAGGTATTGTGGACTTACTTAACGCGTACTTGCTTTTAGTTCAGTATTAATGATGATTAGAATTAAAGGATCAATCATCAGGTAGAGTTGGTGTAAATATAATGTTTTTTGTTCAAGACAACACATCAGTCGTTTTTATAATATATATTTATTTCTCATTGATAATTATTTGGACATGGACTTAGTGTTAGCTTACGCTCTTTCTGTGTAACTGTAGCCTGATTTTTCGTACATTTACTTGATGAAATTGGCTTGACCTTGTAGGTTTATCGAGATTCAGAGTCAACACCAATGGTCTGCTGTGATATTTGCCAGCGCTGGGTGCATTGCAGTTGTGATGGCATCAGGTTTGTTGCAGCTCTTTTTCACATCCCTTTTTCATAAACAGAACTGAGTGTGAAAAATCAATGGTGCACATGTTTGTTTGTCTTTGATACATGATGGTGATGGATAATATTATATTGGTGTATGTAATGTTAGCTTATTCACATGCCATAGCTGTGGGTCACCTTATTTTTACTGCATCTATTAGTCTTTTTTTTTGAAGTGGCTGAGCAATTTGTCTCTACGTACACAGACTTTTAATTTTAATTAGCAAGTAACCCTTCTTTAGTTGTGGACAAATATGAGAAAGGACAGGCTTTGCCTCATGTTGGATAGCCTAACCTGTGAGCGATGACATTTATAGAGCCACATGAAAAAGATAGATGTTTGCTATGTTATAATCCATTTATGATGCATTTTAAAAGAGAATTTTTGAGTGTCAATTTGAGCTGCGGTTAGAGGACTCATTTGTATATAACAAGAAAGCATGGCATGTGTCTTGGACTAAATCTGACAATTCTTGAAGCAAATGAGCCCCGAGAGAAATCAGGGACAAAGCTGGCACATATCTGGGGCTATGAAGTATTTATATTGTTTTTTGTGGAATGACTTCCGAGCATGCTCTCTTAACTTTTTGCTTCAATGCTAAAGTGGAGACTAGTGGCTTTATGCTTTTTTGAGATTGATAGTAATGTAATCTATATAAGCTAATTGCTTGCCAAAAAGAAGATTTTTGCATAATAGTTTTCTGTTGCTTGTATGGCTCTGTTAGTTTTATTTATTTCTTATGTCTTGGTCCTCTTGGATTTTGTGATGCCAGTAAAACTTATTCTTAAACGAATTTCTTGCAGTGATGAAAAATATCTACAGTTTCAAGTGGATGGAAATCTCCAGTACAAATGTGCTACATGTCGGGGAGAGAGCTACCAGGTTTGTTAAAAATGGGGATCTATTTCTTGCTTATGTCTGTTAGTGATGTGGTGTGTGCTGAGGTTTTCTAGCTGTTAGTGCTTTTGCTTCTTCTTCTTAAATATCTTTTTAAATGATTAAACAAAATTTACATTACCAGGTAAAGGATCTTGAAGATGCTGTTCAAGAACTCTGGAGAAGACGAGATAAAGCTGATCGAGGTTTAATTGCAAGCTTGAGGGCTGCTGCAGGGTTGCCAACTCAAGAAGACATATTTTCTATTTCACCTTATTCAGATGATGAAGAAAATGGTTCTGTGATGGTAAAAAATGAATTTGGACGTTCTCTAAAGCTCTCACTCAAAGGGTTAGTTGATAAGTCACCGAAGAAGAGCAAGGAATGTGGAAAGAAATCATCAAGTAAGATATCTGCCAAGAAAAAAGGTTCTCAGGCTTCTTTAATTAGTAAAGCAGAACCACATGAACATGACATTAGTGATGACGCCGGGCCTTATAAAAAAGGACCAAATGCATATTCTTCTCCGGTTGCTGGGATTGTAAACTATGCTGATGGAGTTTGCTCTGTTAATCAGCCAGGGGTTTTGAAACATAAGTTTGTGGATGAGGTAATGGTGAGTGATGGAGAAAAGACGTCTAGAATTGTCAAGATTAAGAGTAATAAACCTCATGATTTGGATAGTGGGGATGATACTGAAAAACAGACCAACAAGTCAAAATCAGTGAAGGCTAAGAAGTTAGTTATAAATCTAGGTGCAAGAAAAATAAATGTAACTAATTCTCCAAGATCCGACGCTTCAAGCTACCAAAGAGATCAAGATTTGACAACTTCCAATGGTATGTCATATGACTACTTTTACTAAACTAGGAATGGATTATTATGATAAAAATAGTGTATTTAAGCAAGCTGAGGTTCGATAATTTGTATTTTTTATTCATTGTTGATGCTGTCTTGTCACTATAATTGTTAAACATATGCACTTAGTCTCATTTTTTCTTGCTATTCCATTTATTTATTAATCAGTTTTCTTGAGCAGGCAGCGAAGATATAGGCCAACATGGAATGAATGTCAGGTTTGCAGGTGATAGACATGAAGGCACTAGCGATGGTAATCTCGCTTGTCTATTTTTGTATTGATAAATTTTGACCCAATGCTGCCATAATGCCATGGCCGGAATATATAAATGATGTTACTGTAGCTATTACTACTAACATGAATTGTTTTTACAACTTGTAGCAGATACAGTTGATCACTCTGGCCAAATAAGAAGTTTGAAGTTTCCAATAAAGGAAGGAAATTTTATCAAGTTTGGAAAAGTGAAACCTGAAACTTCCAACTTAAATCCCAAATTTGAGAGAGGAAGTGGTACAGATGGATATGAAACTGTCCCTTCAGATCATACTCGTGTCTCGTCAGGTAAAAGAAGCATAGATGGAAGTGGGACTGGAGTTGGGCCTGTAAGTGAAGTCTCTGCATTGAGAGGTTTAGGGAAGCAACCAGAAGTCAGGCCTGAGACATATGCTGAAAGCAATGATGATTCTGGTGATACACCTATTTTGCAATCATTGCCGAAAGATTCCAAATTTTCACTGAAGTTAAAGATTAAAAAACCTAATATTTTAAATCAGTATTCTCGAAAACCTCCACCTGAGGAAGAAAAGAGTTCCATAAGGGGTCAAAGGTCAAAAAGAAAGAGACCGTCAAGCTTGCTGGAGAAGACATCTTTTATTGAAGATGAAGATGCCACACAATCACATCAAGACAGTGAGATGATGGAAGCTAGTTGGATATTGAAGAAGTTGGGTAAAGATGCTATTGGAAAGAGAGTTGAAGTTCATCAACCATCTGATAACTCATGGTGAGTTTCCCTTTTTACCCCTTCTCCTTGGGAGGAGGTTGCTATGGAGTTGTAGCAAAGAACATAGGAAGTAGATTGGTAAGGGAGTATTGGAGTTTTGGGAGTTAACATAGGAAGGTGTAGACCAGTGATTATGTAGAATTGATCTGTTCCTAACTATCACTCGTCTAGTTTTGTTCTGCAGCAGGAAACAACTTGATGGATGTTTCCTTTGTTCTTTAAATACAACAGAAATTATGAGTTCGGTGCTGTGAGAGGATTGTATCCTCAATGGTCAAAAACTTATCTGCATCTCCTTGACTTGTTTGCCCTCTGCCCAGTGAGTCTGCATGTATGCATGCATGTCCCATTCTTGTACTTAAAAGGAAAATGTGTTTGCTGTTATATAGAGATGGAAATGAGTTTTAGAACCCTTCGTGTCATGACTCTGGAAATTTTGGTTATGTTTTGGGTTTATATCTCTTTTTGGCTGTTGATGATGACTCATTGGGCAGGCATAAGGGAGTGGTATCCGACTTTATTGGAGGCACAGCAACATTATCTGTTACTCTGGATGACAGTAGAATAAAAACCTTGGAACTCGGGAAGCAAGCGGTTCGCTTTGTTCCTCAAAAGCAAAAGAGGACAAAAACATGAATGTTTATCTTTTTGGCAATTGTTGATCATCACATGTGGAGACATCTTCCATATTAGAGGTGAAGTACCAGTCTCCATTCCTCAAAGACTGAACAGATTCAATTTAATATTTTCTGGTTGCTTCTATCACTGCTGATAGATATTTCTTCAAAGAATTGTTCATTGGGGCAGTTCACTCAGTTTCATGAAGAAATGATCCTGGACAACCGGAGATTATTTCAAAGGAGCAGTCTCTATTTTTATTTCTTTTCCAATACTCCCTGTATTTTTAATGCATAATTGATCTAGCAAATGTAGCTTTTTCTTCCCAATGTTCTGTATGCTGTATTGAGGCATCTACATAAACATGCTTTGTCTTAGTGATTTTGATTATGTTAGTGGCATTTGCCTTGTTATTAAAAACTTAGAATTAGTCCATGGCTTTTTCAAAGGCAAAATCTTCGTTTGTGCAATTTATTGGTTGTGGAATTTCCTTTGTTTCATGATAGATTTGCCCAGATTTACGTGCAGGAATCACTCGTGGCATGTGATAATTGCGTTTTCTGAGCTAAGGCATGTGCATTCTAAGGATATGGCTGTGGCAATCTTGGCTGTCTTTCTAGTTTTGATTTATCAGAATTTTTGCATTAAGTGTTAGATTAATTGATTAATGAAAATAAATTAATTTTGTTTCTTATATGAGCTTATCAAAGAAGAATGGGAATTAATGATAACTCAACCACTAAATTTCGGGATATAGTTTGAAGCATATTCCAGAGGAGAATAAATAAATTGAATAAATTTTTATGTTTTTATAAATAGTTCAGTTTAAATTTCAATAGAATAATCTAATCAAATACATTCAATTGTAACTCTTTTAATAAAATTTAAATTGTTGAGATACTACAAATACAATTGATTATATTCTAATTTCAAAAAAAAAAAAAAAAAAAAAAATTACCTGTTCAGTTTACTGCCCGCTGTTCCCAAAGCTACGAGCGACATCGTTTTACGAGTCGGTCGTTCGGTACGAGACGACGGGAATAGAGCCGCATTGAAATAGAGCGTTTTTCATCCTACCATCTGGACTCTGTACTCAAAAAGCTTCAGTTTTATAACAGAAGCAACTGGTCACAGTGCATACACCCAGACAAAAGAGCAGCTTGAGAGAGAAAGGAAAGACCGAGACCGTTATGAGCGATTCGTTGTTCCTGAAGGCACCAAAAAGTAACTTCATTTTCCTTCCTCCGATATTTCCCGTGAAAACCCTCTCCCACTCTGAAACTCACCATGTCCGGCGATTTTTTTCTCTTCTTCTAAAGCTTACTTTTTTTTTTTTTTTTTTTTGTCAGGGTGTCGTACGAGAGAGACACGAAAATAATTAATGCGGCGTCGTTCACTATTGAGAGAGAGGACCACACCATCGGAAACATTCTTCGCATGTATTTATAGCTAATGCTGCTGCTTGCTCTTCTTTGTTTTACTGAACTTTGAGCTTAATCAGACTCTAATTTCTTTTATCGTCTTTGGTTGGTTTAATTAGACAGTTGCACAAGAGACGAAAATGTTCTCTTTGCAGGCTACAAGCTTCCTTATCCTCTCCAATATAAAATCCTTGTTAGGGTTAGTGCTTTTCTCGTTTATACATATGGGTATGGATATTTTTTCCGATTCTCATTAGAAATGAGTTTGTAGTAAGTCAGTTTGTCCTTCGGCGGTTCATGCTTAATTAGCATAAGTGAAATAGATTAAACAGTTTATGGCCGGATGCATATCTTATTTGTTCTTGGAGTTTTTTAGTTCAAAACTTGGTGAATTGGGAATCTAGATGGAATTCTTTATAACAATTTTTGGGTTTCAAGTTGTAATCTTTTTGACGTGCTTTTGTAGATTCACACGACTAGCCAGTCTTCGCCAAGCAAGTATATAACCAAGCTATCAATGATCTAGACAAGGAACTTGACCATTTGAAGAACGCATTTGAGTACCAACTTAGCAATCCAGAGGGTATTGTACTTTTAAATGTTAATTACTATGTTTTATAATTTAGTATTTTACTCTGGTTTAATCAACCTGCTAGCATATATGTAACATGCTATGTGACATCTATGTTCAAGTATGATGCCATATTCAACATCATCTATGTAAGATTTTGTTTGGCATAAACACTTATTTTCATCTTCGAGCATGCATTTGTATTGTCAGACTTAACAAAGTTTTTAGGTTCATACTAGATTTTTGAGTGTCCTTTTGGGCGCAAAGTTTGGTTCCCCCTTAAAATGTATACAATTGTCTTTTATTTGGGGTAGTTTGTTCTTCCTTGTCCTAGATGTTGTTCTGAGATGCTTCTTTTAGGATGTATCATCTAGGTACATCTTTTGGAAAGGTTAGATCTGAGTTATGCTACCAAATTTCCTACTGTCTGCTAGAATGGTATACAATTGTACATCGCTCAGATAGTTCTGCTGCAATACAATTTCTATGAGTTTTTAAGTTCAAATCTTAAGGGGAGTTCTGCCTGAGATTTATTTTATATATTTCTCTTAGAATGACTAGCTAGCAGCAACTGGCTACTTGACAACTACAATGTAATTTTACTGTGAGTGCACACTTGCTAATTTTTGCAGGACAAAGTTACCATTCAGCTGTAGCTTTATTAACAATGAACTAACTTATTGAAATTGTTACTTTTGCATTTAGTTTTAGTGATGCAACGCCTCTGGCTTTAGCAATTTTGTCTTTTAATAAAGATGAGTTCTTTGTAGTAAAAGTGTGGTGCCAGGAGCTGCACTATTTCATCATGATGAGTTTTGCTGCCTCTTTTCTCACAAGCATATTGGCATTGGGTATAGTTACTAGTTGGGGATTCATAATTCATATAAAATACAATTCATGATATAGCTTTTGGTTTCAACGGTCTTGTATTTGCAATTGGGCATTCTTATGTTTTGGTTCGTGTTCTTGCATTTACTTTAGGTGACACTAATCTGCTTGTTTTAGATAGACTATTGACTAATTGGTACGAATATTTAGAGGATATTAAATATATATGAATTATGTAATTTGTTAGAGGATATTGTGGTGTAATTTGATATTAGTCTGCATACATTTTGAGAAAATGAAAGAACTAATATGCACTTCCTAGTTTCTGTTATTAATTTCTTTGTTTGTTTAGCTCACAAAATGCTCTTTTCAAACTTTATTTTGATGCCTCTAAATTTCTGCTTGTAGGCTGAGATGTCGAAGTTTTCTCAGTACTACTAGCTCGCGGATTAGTTGATTGCGTTTGATGGCAATTTGGATAAAGACAATGATTTCGATGGGTTTTGTCAGTGCTGGTTGTAATTAAGTAATGGGATGGGTTTTGTCAGTGCTGGTTGTAATTAAGTAATGGGTTGTAGGAGATGATCAAATGTTAAATTTTAATTGTGACAAATTTTAATCAACTTATGTCATCCTGATCTGTTTGTCTTAACGAGACCTTATTAAACCTTTCCTTGGATTTGAACCACCGTATCTTCATGTTTATATGCAACTTGTTACTTACTCCGGTCTGCCCTAATAACAAACTAGGGCAGAACTTGTGATTATTCAGAAGAAAAATGAAAGTATAATGTATGTTTTGGAGCTGCAAAGAAAAGAAAATTAATGTTAGAGAATAATCACATAGTAAAATCCTTCCTTTTCATTCAATAAGAAATTACAGTTCTTATCACTGCTGACTTGCGTATTTGTCCATTCTACAAACTATATATTCTACACAAGTATTCTGGTTCTTTCCTTTCCTACCTAAATTGTTTTGATCTATTTCACACTAGACATTTACATGATAGAGAACTCATCATCCACACCGTCTAGTTCTCCTCTAAGATGGTGTTGTTGAATGATCAAAACAGAGGTCTTCTGTGAGAAACTAGACCCTGAAAGCACATCCCCAACCGGACCTAATTCCGGACACTGCTGCCAATCGTTCATCCCGACTGTCAATATTGAGTTCACTCTCCCTCCTCGTCCGACGATGATTAGTGCATAATTCCCTTCCAGTGATCTCAGAGTTGAGTAAGTCTCAGCTGAATTGGCAACATGCTTCTCCATATAAGATACAGGCCCTCCTGCAACATATCGTTCGTAGAAATAAGCGAAACACTCGTCATCTAGCTTCATCTCTGCTTCTTGCTCTGCAACATTTACTCTATACCCAGCTCTTCTTGAGTTGTTATCTGGATTGTCGTCGAGCAAGAATCTGATAACGGTGAGCTTTACTCCTGGATGTTTCGCAACACGACCTGCATAAGCTAGTGCTTCTCTGTCATCTTTGCCGCCAATGAAAATGACTGCTACAAGGAATGATCTCGCCATTGTTGATATGTTCTCTGCCAATCCAAGACCTCTATCCACGAGAATCCCCACTGAACATGGAGCATTTCTAAGCATCTATTTCAAGCCAGAACCATCATAATCAAGTGAAAAATTGATTATTTTACTTGTTAAATTGAGTTACACCTCATTGAAATTTAACATTGAAGACTTTATGAACAAAATAGTAATTAAATTTGCAATGTTACCTTCCGGTTTACGTATCGGAAACCTGGATTACCTCCATCTAAAGTTCCATCTGGTCTTTGATTCTTGTGAAATGGCAAAATGATTAAGTTGGTCATGAGGTCTTCTGCTAAACCGCAGATATCTTGAGTCATAGTATTAAAACTTGATAGAGCAAGCATTCTTCTAATACTGATACCATCTCCATGTTCGTCAATATAAGCTTGGATTGACTGTGTTATTTGATCTCTCATATCTGTTACTTCCTTGTCAGTTACTGTAACAGTATCCATCCCATCACTCTTCACCAATGTAGCAGCTATTTGTTCTGTTAGTTCAATCATGTCAGTTATATAAACCAAAATTCCAGGATCAGCCGGTCCTCGAGAAATCTCCAGGAAGTTGATTGTTGCAGGTACATCATGGGTTCCATGAACACATAACAAGATTCGAACCTCGCTTGTTGGATCGAGCCCTTGAAGTGCTCTTCGATGAGTTGGTGCACGTTTTCTTGCTCTTTGAATGATTCGCATAACAATCGATGGAGTATATACAACAGTGAAGAAAACAACTATCACCATCATTGTACTTGTTGAAGTAGATATAATATCATACTGCAATAAGTTTAACAAATTGATAAATCAAGTTCATCTGTCAAGTTTAGCTTATCCTAATTCTGCAGAAGAAAAATACAAGAACTTACTATGCTCGTAAGAATAGCCACGAATATATGGAAATGACCCTTAGCAGTCAAGAGCAATCCGAGCTCAGCCGACTCGCGCCAGTGGTAACCTAACATTGCACCACAGATGACAGTTCCAACCATTTTTCCAAACAGTGCTATCGCTATAAGAACGAAAAATCTTGCCCATGTTCCCCATAGTCCAGGTTGAAATTTTCGAAAATTTGTATGATACCCCATCCAAAAGAAAAAAAGTGGGTAGAAAATTGTTGTTAATAGATAATTGATTTTACCAACTGCCCATTTTGACACTCTACCTTCACTTGGTAAAAAAATTCCTGCCATGAATGCACTTAGAATAGGACTATATCCGTATATTGGCGAAGCAGTACAAACCAAGACCATAAATGCAATTGAGAGCACCAAGTGTGAGCCTTTCATAGGTTTCCCTTCTGGGTTTTCATTGTTTACCCAGTTCATAAAAATAGGCGAAATTTTTGCAGCGAAAATCGTTTGCAGTAACAATGCAGAACCCATAGTTAAGGCTTTTGTAAATCGCGCAGAAAAATCAGTACTAGCTCTTGTTGTTGGAGAAAGAAAAATATATCCAATAGAAACTACAAGCATAGATATCATATCAGAATGCACTCCTGCTGCAATTACAAGCTTTCCTATATCTGATTTTCCTATTTTCAGATTCGTTATGATTCGAGTTAATATATGAGAACCGCTACCAGAAAGTGTGATTGACAGGGAAAGGGTTAAGCCTAGGTCTGTAGTTTTAAAGTAGGTAAGAAATGGGGTTATAGTGCAAGTTAATATAAATGTAGATATCATTCCTGCATAGGCTATTATAGCAGGTTGAGTTGGTGCTTTAAATATTACATATGGATCCATTTCCATTCCTAATACAAACATATAACAAATCATCCCAAACTCTGCTACGAAATTTAGTGTTGTTATAAATTTTTCGTCGAACGAATCGCGAACCCATGATATGTTGCCAATAAGCATCCCTACCTGCACGAAACAAACATTTCACAGACACTAACTTTTACAATACGAAGCCTAAACAAAACTTATCATTTCTATAAATATGCATTTCCTGTCAAAATCGATTAGATAACAACTATCCTTCGAGTTCGAAGAAATAGAAAAAAGTTAGAAAAACTTACAACAATATCAGAAGTTATGCGAGGTTGAGACAATGGCCTTAGCATATGGTGCAGAAGATGACTAAGAACAAATGTCAGGATGAGTCCGATAACTTTTCCAGGACCATTTTTAACAGTGTAGGTAATAAAATTCTGACAAGTTGCTGCTTCTTGAGATGCTGCCTTGGTCTGTACTTGGCTTGCCATTTTATTTTCTTTTCCTTCTTCTTGATTTTGTGCAGCAGAGTTTTTCCTACTGTTGTTATTATTATTTTTTTTATTTTTTATTTTTGGCTATACCATTTTTCCAGTTTGTTTTCTTTTTCATTGCAAACAAAACTATGGTCACCATTTTTCCTCCTCCTTTGGTTTCTTTACCAGATGAGCTGAGTGGTGGTAATTAATTTGCTTTCTTTAAGGAGAAATTGTCGGAATAACCTGAGGAGATTAAGCCATGTTGCTTATTTTAGAGGATTAAGAGAATTATAACAAAAAAAAAAAAAAAAAAAAAAAAACATTATCAAACATTACAGTTTTAATTAACAGTCATTAATATTTAATCAGCAGAGTTTAGGATTAAGCTTATTAAATTTAGAAATCATTTTTTAATATTTCTTCAAGTATTATTTTTTCCCTTGATTTGTAAGTTGTTTTGCTAAACAAATGCAAGCTATCCAATTAAGTCACTGTTCAAAACAAGTCCATCAAGGAAACGACATGATATGTCTTTTCCTTCGTGTTTTTAAACGACAGAACGCTATTGATTTAAATAACCTTTTTAGCTTAAATAAACTTCACAGTTTCCTATTATATTTATATTTATATTTATATTTAATGTGTGTCTTTACTGATAAATATACTATTATTAATGTTAATCAAATATTAACAACTAATTTGAAACATAAACTCTTTATGTTCCTAAATTAAATATAGTAAAAGATGTACTAAAAATTTAAATATAAATCATAATTTAAACATATTTGTTACATATTTTTAATCTGTGTGAAAATTGAATTAGATTTATTTTATTTTTGTGGAACTAAAAGAGTACTAAGGAGGAGTCTTCAAAAGTTTCAAAAAAAAAAATATATAAATATAGAGAGAAATGAAATAGAATATATAGAATATATTAATTAATCTATTATTGTTGATTTTTTTACTTTTATGGAGATGTAAAGATTAAGGGTTTTTTTTTTTTTTTTATCGAGTCTTTTCAATAAGGTTTCAATAATTTGATAAGGTGTTCAAATGTGTAGTCATATTGTTATTTAGAATTAATTTGAACATGAAATAATTGTAAATAAGTTGAGGAGTCGAGTTTTGTTGAGTTCAAATTTCGTTCGTTATATTATATTTGAATATAATCCGTGTTTAACATAATTTATAAATTTGTTAATTAATTAATAAAACTTGTGAGCGTCATTTTAAAGTTAATTTAACTCCCTTAATGAATGAGCTTAATAAATAAATTCGAACTCAACTCGTTAAGGTTTCGGAAAGATCCAATTAAATTTTTTTCTAATCAGAGTTTCGAGCATCTCACCATGGCTTGATTCATTTGTAGACTGCCTCCAAATGAATGAAGAAAAAATTGAAGCAGAATTTTATAAAAAAAAAAAAAGAAAAAAAAAAGAAAAGCATTGTTATAATTTAGTCCATGAGTCAACAGATTTCATAATTTAGGTCCTACGTTTTTTCTCTCTCTACCTGTCTACCGGCTAAATTTAACCCGTTAACAATTGAAAAAGAAAAAAGAAACGAACTTTTAAATAACAAAAGCGAAATCTCAATCTTTGGTGCACACAAGGGAAGAGTATAAATAGGCAGAAAGAGGGAAAAAAAACAACTAATACCCAAAAAGAAGAGAAGTTATAAAAGCTAAATTTTCAATTCAATTTCAGTTATTTTTCATTTTCATTTTGATATTTTTTCCATTGTGGAGGCACCTCGGTGATCAATTCTCTGCCATTTTCCCGAGGCAATCCACAATCCACAATCTACTATCCGCATTTCCCCTAAATTTATTTATTTATTTATTTTAAATCTGCCCATCTCAATTTTGTTATTAAATTTTGGATATGCATACATATTCATCTTTACAGGTTTTCAAGGGAGAATTTTGGTTTTTTTCTCCTATATTTTCAGGGAATTTTCTGGGTATTTACGTATAGGTTTTTGAAGGGTGTGGTAGTTAATGCATAAAGAAACAGAAATAAATTTTTTGTGGGTATTGTATATATTTAGAGGAAATAAAGATGAGCACGATGTCGAGTCAAGTTATGCCCGTTTGTGATATATTATGTTTCTTTTGCCCCGGATTGCGTACGAGATCGAGGCAGCCCATCAAGCGCTACAAGAAATTGCTTTCTGATATATTCCCTCGAACTCCGGTTAGGCCTTTTTCTGCCCCCCACCCCCCCTCTTTTTTAATTTGGTATGAAATTGAGTTTGAGGTTGTGTTTTGTTATGCCGCTTTATGCAATTTTCTGTTTGGTTCTCGAGGGAAAATGTGAGGAAAAAAGGAAATGGAGAATCTCATTATTAACCTTGGACTGGATAGTTTTTCTTGTTGTGTTCAGGGTACTTATTGTTGATTAATTTCTGGTCTTTTTTGGCGTTTTAGATGATTAGTTTATTATTTGAACTGATATTCTGTTGTATGTTATCTGATTGCCCAGGAAAGGTGGAAAAATAAAAAGTCCACCTTGCTGCAGTATTTATCGTTATTTTATTGTTGTATGTTAGTTGAGGGAATGTGGGGAAAGGCAAGTGGAATTCAACTTGCAGAGCTCGATAATTTGGAAATTTGGTGATTTGGACTGGTGGTGATTTCCAAGCTTTTTGGACTTTTAGTAAAGAATAGTTTAAACATAGCATTTCTTTGTGTGGGCTTCTGCGTGTGATAGGCATGCTGGATATGTGTTTGCTAAAGAAAATTTGGAAAACTTGGTCATTATGTTTTAAGATGTTTTTCCTTGTATGCATTATTTCTGTTTGCCTTTTGGGCCTAGCAATTCAAGTAAAGGGGAACAAATGCTCTGGTTTCAAATGTTTCCTTCTGTTTTCAATAGAGGCCTCCACTTTAAATTTTTTTCCCTTTATCTTAGTTATTACTCTATATATAAGCAAATTTGGATTTTAAGTTATCCATTTATTTTTTTTATTTCACTTGCTGCACTGTGCATTATTATTGTACAAGTGTTTGAGGTTCCTTTAGTTTTATCCTGTTTAGTCGTTTCATCTCTAGAACTTGTTTCTGCTATTATGGCAGGATGAACAAGTAAATGATCGAAAGATTGGTAAACTCTGTGAATATGCAGCTAGAAACCCTCTCCGTATTCCAAAGGTGAAAGATTTATTTTCAGAATATTCTGTTCTTGTACCTAATTATACAATTCAACTCTGTCATTCTTATGTTCATTTATTTTGTAAGAGAAGCTAAAGGAAGTTGATTGGATGATTACTATTTAAGCACTACGTTTGATTAAGTACTCCTCGTTAAATCATGAAGTGTTTTCAGAAAGCAGGAACGTGGAAATATAAAAAAACTGGTAACCAATTAGATTGTTTTATGTGATAGAAGATAGAAGTCATGGGAACACTTCATAGTGCATTTATTCTTAATGCGTGCTAAAGGGGTCAAGTGGATTGGGAAGGGATTTATTAGATGCTATTGAGACAGAATCTTTGGTCAAACTGATGTGGTAAACCGTTCATCTAGTCCGATCCTTTTGGTTGAACTCGCTTATGGTTTTCCTATGTGAAAATAAACAGAGATATGAAATGGCGAAGAGTAGTTTTGGCAGAAAAGTTATATTCATGGCAATAAGTCTTATTGAGCATGTCAACAAATTATTGTGGATGAGTCTACTTTTTCTTCTCTTATTTCGACTTATGGATGCATGAAATTAAATTAGGGTGGGATGAAGGAGTTAATACTATATATTTTTTTGATGATTTTACATGGAGAGGAGAAGGGGCAGGGATGTATATGCTGTTGAAAGGTGGGAAAATGAGACAGGAGAAAGCTGAGCATTTTTGCAAGTGGCATGTATAACAATGAGAGATAGAAAACAGACTGAAGAGCAAAGAAAACAATAAAAAACGCATGCATAATGAAATATAGAATGCTTGGCATGTGCAGCAGGACTGACTATTATACAAACTTGATAACAGCTAGAGAAGATTGACTGGTCTGTCATTCCATTCAGAAACCAGAATAAAATGGAAAGTTAAATTCAGATATCTTTATCATCTAGTTTGGCAGAAACTTCCTTGATGCCCAATAATTTTTGAAAGAACTGTATGAATTTACTTATCTGTTAGCATACATAACATATTCTCACATTCATTTTCATTTCTTTTCATGTACTGATATGAGTTCCCAATATATTAAACAGATCACGAGCTCTCTTGAGCAAAGGTGTTACAAGGATTTGAGAACCGAGCAGTTTCAATCTGTAAGAATTGTTATGTCTATCTACAGGAAGTTGTTGGTTTCATGTAAGGAGCAAATGTAAGTTATATTTACTTATATTAGTTTGAATACATATAAAAGACATTACTTGAGTCATTTTCTTTTACTGGAAATGTTGGGCGCTCTTTAGTTGTTAATGCATGCTAACATCACTAAGTCATCTGAGTTGAGCTACAAGACTTCAAAACCAGATCCTTCCATAGTTAATCGATTGTAATCATGGGTAGCCTATATTGCACGATTTTACTCATGTAATGATCTCTTGTCTTGTTGCTTTGTCCACTATGACTGTGTTCCTGCATTTGAAGATTTACTATTCACAACCAGCACTTATTACATGCTTATGCTCTTCTTAACGAACCATGCATGCTTGTGAGACCCATATATGATTCATAGCATAGCCACTTAAGGATTTAGTTCCTAATCAGAATGTTTTTTTTTTTTTATTTTATTTTATTTTATTTTATTTTTATGCATTTATAAATTTGATCAACATGGAATCTCAGAAAAGAAAATGATCGACATGCCTAGTTTAATATAAAGTTTTTTAAAGAATTCAAAAGATAGATATGGTTTCCTTTCATCTATTTTGTGTAAACGTTGTGATCTGTGATATTATGGTATTATGTGACAGGCCATTGTTTGCTAGCAGCTTGCTTAGCATCATACACATTCTACTAGATCAAACTCGGCATGATGGTATTCGCATATTAGGATGCCAAACTCTATTTGACTTTGTGAATAATCAGGTGAGAGTTGTTGATAGGTTTTTCTGTTTCGTGTTATAAAAGTTCATTTTTTTAATATAACTAATCTCTAAGCTTTACGTACACAGTGCAGAAAGCTCCTTTCTAATTGACCATCTTCTGATTGTGCAGACAGATGGTACTTATGTGTTCAATTTAGACGGCTTGATTCCAAAACTTTGTCATTTAGTTCAGGAAATAGGAGAGCCGGGAAGGATAGAAGACATACGTACTGCTGGGCTTCAGGCTCTCTCATCAATGGTAATATATCTCATGCCAATGAAGTTATCTTGGACAACATTGTGTTTCCTGTTACTATGTTCATACCTCAAAATGATTCCTTAGACATTCAAATTTAGTTTAAGTGAAGTTTTCCAGTTAAATATATAATATTGCACACTGCACTACTGTTCTGTGATTATGATAAAGAATTTCCAATATGATAACTTTCAAGGATTATATAGTTTTAATTGTATTTGCACTTCTGTCTTGAATATGTAGATGGAAATCCAGGGGGGCAGTTACCCCATTGTTGTTCTTCAAGCTCTAGCTGGATTTTAAGGAGAATATGTTATGCAATGTGTACTATTTCTTATTTATATATGATACACATTGGCTGAACCATAATGGAAAATATGTTGTGCAATATTACAGTAAATTTTTAATATGTTTTAAGATATATTAGGATTTTAGTAGAAAATTTGAGAAGATAGGGACAGATTTGCATGAGAAACGCTGAAATTTATATACAAGTGTACATCAATATTCAAAATTGCAACCATGATACGATGCATGTCTATCTATGAATGGGGGATTAGAATGGTCACTGTGGGGAAGGCATGACTTCAAATCCTGTATAATCTTATTTTATTACCTTTATCCTGCATAATAATTTTTTTTTTTTTATTGTTCTGTCACTCTAACTGGCTACCATGCAGGTTTGGTTCATGGGCGAATTCTCTCATATTTCAGCAGATTTTGATACTGTAAGTTAACATGGGATAATTTGACCTTTTTGCTCATGTTTTTTTCTGTTTTCATTATTGCTTGTACATCTACACCTTGTTGTTCACACTCTACTGCAGCATGTCTTTGACTGGGGACACTAATTATTTGAGTTAGATACATGTCGAACAACTGTGTGGAAAGAATCTTTTGGAAAATTTTTAATTTAACAATTTCGCTTTCACTTTCTCTTTCTCTTCCTATGTTTCTTGTGTGTGTAACTGAACCCACCATCACAGTGCATTTGCTGAGAGATTCTTTGAACATTTTATCTTAAAAATTCAAAAATATTTTGAATGTATATTTATATTTATGCCAGTGGCATTTGTAATTTTATATTTCCTTGGTAATATTTCTGAGCCTTAGAAGTTTCTGATTGTTTATGCAACAAAATTTTGTGATTACCATCTAACACAATTTTATTATCTCTCCATAAATTAGGTGGTTTCGGTTGTCTTGGATAATTATGAACCTCCAGACAATAGTGCAGATACAGATGGTTTCCGGAGTGAAGGTGTTCAAGATGATTCTCTTTCATCAGATACCCTAAGAAGGATTCCTTCTTGGAGGAAAATCGTTAGTGAGCAAGGCGATGTTAACATATCTCAGTAATTCCTCCTTCTTAAATGAAAATTTTTTGGCCTTGCCCTAGGGAACATGATATGGTTACTGATGTCCACTTCCTCGTTTATTTCTTTCTTATTTATTCTTTTTTCTTTGTCACTGATGTAGAGAGGATTTGAAGAATCCTACATTTTGGTCAAAGGTTTGCCTGCATAACATGGCACAGTTGGCAAAGGAAGCTACAACTGTCCGGCGTGTCCTTGAGTCACTGTTCCGCTATTTTGATGATGGTGACCTCTGGTCTCCACAACATGGTCTTGCTCTTTCTGTCCTGCTGGATATGCAGTTAGTAATAGAGAAAACTGGTATTTAATTTATTTCTTTGTCATAGAATTGTTGCCTTTGGAGCTTAAGTTGTCTTCATTTCCACTGAGTTATTTATGCCTTTTTGAATTCCTTTTTGGAACTCTTTTTATGTAATAACAATTTTGTTCAATTTTCAGGACAAAAAACACACTTTGTATTGTCCATCTTAATTAAGCACCTTGATCACAAGAATGTTCTTAAGAAGCCCAATATGCAACTAGACATTGTCAATGTTGCTACCAGCCTTGCTCAACAAACTAAGGTTCAACCATCTGTGGCTATAATTGGTGCATTGAGTGATATGATGAGACACTTGCGGAAAAGCATACACTGCTCACTTGATGATGCCAAACTGGGGACTGAGGTAATTGAATGGAACCGTAAATTTCGAGTGGCAGTAGATGGGTGCCTTGTGCAGATAGCCTTCAAGGTAAATTCTTCTGAAATTCTTCAGACGACTAGACATCTAATGCCATTTCTATCAGAAATTTGATTGAATGTTCGCTCAGATTTTATGTAGTTTCAAAGATATAGTCTCAAAATTTATGATTATATGAACGGTTAGTCTCTTATGATAGCTTTTCTATTTTTCTCCAGTGAAGCTATGATTGTAACTTGAAAGGAACATGTGCGCCTCTCTGTATGTGTCTGTGTATGTACATGTCCGTGTATATGTGTCTGTATGTTTTTATGTAGTCCTAAAAGGGTGGAATGAAGGAAAATGATCCATACAACTATTGTGGATATTAAGGCTTTGATTGCATTGGGTATATGTGTGTGCCTGTGCCTCATGAGCGTGTATAATAAAGACATAACTAACTCATTCAGATTGCAGGTTGGAGATGCTGATCCTATTCTTGATGTTATGGCTGTGATGTTGGAGAATATGCCAAGTATTACTGTCATGGCCAGAACCTTAATTTCTGCTGTTTATCGTACTGCTCAGATAGTGGCGTCCCTGCCAAATTTGACCTATCAGAACAAGGCAAGAGTGCACTTAACTTTTTAGAATCTCCTAGTCTCTGATCTTGTCACACTAGTTCTACAAGTTTGTATCTCATTTTGTACTTTTGTTTTCTTTTTCTTGAAATTCTGTAGGCTTTTCCTGAGGCATTATTTCATCAATTACTTCTGGCTATGGTCTATGATGACCATGAAACCAGGGTGGGTGCACACCGCATATTTTCTATTGTTCTTGTCCCATCTTCTGTTTGCCCCCGTGGTCCTGCTGCTCCTACTGCTGCTGCTGTTGCCGCATCTTTTACTGTCTCAGCTTCTGCTTCTGTTCCCATTCCCAGTAGACCTACCAATATGCAAAGGATGCTATCAAGAACTGTATCTGTGTTTTCTTCTTCAGCTGCTCTCTTCGAAAAATTAAAAAAGGAAGAGAATTCTTCCCAAGAAAATAGTTGTGAAGATAGAAAGGAAAAAATTACACCTAACGAGGGTCCAACAGCTAATAATCCTTCCATGCTCAATAGGTTGAAGTCAAGTTACAGCCGAGCTTATAGTGTGAAAAGGACTCAACAACCTGTGGCTGTGACTGTAACAGCAGATGAGACACCCATCAGCAAGTTGAACAAAGAACAGGTATATTATCTTCCTATCATTCAAGAATTCCTTATAAAAAACATTGTTTATATCATTCATTATCATCGCGATGATGAATTTTTTTCTTTGGCAAAACAAAAATAATGTGGCAGATAATATCCCTTAGGTTGAGCAGTCGCCAGATTACCCTCCTGCTTTCATCTATTTGGGCACAATCCTTGTCTCCTTTAAATACACCTGTGAACTATGAAGCAATTGCTCATAGCTACAGCCTGGTGTTGCTATTTGCCCGGACCAAGGTATTCCTATATCCTTGTCAGATTAATTATATCAAGAACTATTTTTGAAGTTTTGTCATGATTTGACTTTATGTTCCCATCTTAACTTCTTACCTTTTTTAATGGGATTCACTTTCTTCATGGAATTTATTTCTGATTAGCTCTGTTTTTGTGAAGTAGAACTCCAGCAATGAGACTTTAATTCGGAGTTTTCAACTAGCATTTTCCTTAAGGGGCTTTGCTCTTGGAGGAGGTAGGAACTTACGTCTTAAATTACTTACAAATTATTATTTTGTCTTGCTATTTCTTAAATTGTAATTCGGCCACATATGCAAATTGTAAGACCCACCATTTATCATAAAATCCAGTATGTTTGACAAATGTCAAAATTATGGTTTACTTGAAAGTGAATTGAACTAATTGTGTTATTTTTGTTTAAATACATCAAAATTGAAACTAGCTTGAAGGGCTGGAATATAAGATGATTCATCTGTTTTTACATCATATTTTTTACCTATGTAGTCCACATAATTGTTTGATTCTTTTAAGCTCCATTGCTCCATGAAAATGGTCATCTGATAGAGGCTTTAAATGAAGCAAACTCCAACTATACATCTTACTGGTAATCACTGGTTCACAGTGAGTAGAAAATAACAAATAAAATTTTCAAGTTGGAGACTAGTGAAGGTGAGGCAAGCTGTGTGGATTGCTTGTACCAACAAGTTGCAGTAGTTGCTGTAGACTAGGGAACACTTTGAGGCAAATGCTTGTCGTGCTTTAATGGAAAGGAGAAAAAAAAATAGAAAATAAGCAATATATTCTTCCTTGAGGTAGTAGTGAAACTAAAGGATCAAGTTGGAGAATCATAAATCAGGTGACTTATCATAGTAGTTGTGAATTCTAGATAATTAGGGGGGCAAAATGTCTTGACTAATCAGGAGTTGGTTTTTTTAGCTTGTATATTACATGTTCACCAATTTTATAACACTATGATGAACCTGATTGCAACATACATATATATATACACACATTTTATATGTGCCACAGTCACATGTAAGGGTATTCCACGTGTGCTCGGTATGCCATCTTTTCAGCTGATGAAGCTTTATGACTTTTTCAGGGCCACTGCAGCCATCACGTCGCCGTTCCCTCTTTATCTTGTCAACATCTATGATTATCTTTTCATCAAAAGCCTTCAACATCCTGCCTCTCGTTTCATGTGCTAGAGCTACAATCACAGATAAAACAGTAGGTGTTTTAGTATTTGATAGGCCTTGTTTTACTTGTTTTATTTTCCTACCACTTAAGTGCATCACCTTCACTCTTTCCCTTTAGCAAACACAGAACATATTCTGTCCTTAATTTCTTTGGTTATATATTTTTTAACTTTATGAAATAAATGCATATTTCTTAGCAATATTTTTTTTCTATCACCACTTCTTATCAGGTCGATCCATTTCTAAAATTGGTGGATGAGTGCAAGTTACAGGCTGTTATCAACCCAACAGGCCCGAGAAAGGTTTATGGATCTAAAGAAGACAATGAGGATGCTCTAAAGTCACTTGCAGCAATAGAAATAACAGACAGCCAAACAAAAGAATCATTTGCTAACATGATAGCAAAGTTTACTGGAAAATCATCAAAGGTAACCATCATGCACTTTTGCTTAATTAAGTCATTAATATATTGGCATTTATATGGCTGGAGTACTGATAATATAGATTCTTCACAGCAAGACTCTGCCTTAAAGGAGCAGTTGCTTAAGGACTTTGTGCCAGATGATGTGTGTCCACTGGGAGCTGATTTATTCATGGAGATACTGGAAGAAAGGTCAGAGCCAGTATCAGAACACAAAGGTTCTGAGAAGGTGATGACTTTCTTCAATTTTTAGTTCTTCTTCCCATTTCTATAGAACTTCACACCCTAATGTACAGAATGACATGAATGCAGGCTGAGCCTCTACTATTCTCATTAGAAGATAATTTACCTAATGCAACTGAAGGTCAAAATAATAGTGGTCTGCTGCTGGGACCAGAACTTCCGGTTCTTCTGAGTGTTGGGGAACTTCTAACCGCAGTAAGTTGTGTTTGGTTATTCTTCATAAGTGTACTTGTAAAATCCATCCTTGTTGTTTAATTGTTTAATATGTGATGCACACAGGTTTCAGAAACAACTTATCAAGTTGGAAGATTTTCAGCCTCGACTCCAAATGATATGCCTTACAAGGAAATGGCTGGCCAGTGTGAGGCTCTTACAGCAGGAAAGCAGAAAAAGATGTCTGATTTAATGAGTTCTCAAGAAAAGCAAGAAAATATGGTTAAAGTATCTGCTTATGAATATAACCAAGGGAAACAGATGCCATCCAATTCTCAGTTTCAGCAGGTTTACTTTATTGTTTTTCTTTAGTGATTCACACCTAAATTTAAGCATCTCTCTCCCCCTTGTAAGTTAGATGTTTCAAAGTTATCTGATTTTGTAACATTCTGGAACTGCAGAGTGGAAACCCATTCCTTGACGAAAATTTCAATACTCAATTCAACCCTGCATCCACTGGTTTATTGCTTTGCGCATCTGAGTTTCAGTATCACCAGCAATTTCAGTTACCAGCATCAAGTCCCTATGATAACTTCCTAAGGGCCGCTGGTTGTTGATTCTGTAAAAATTATAGCAGCTCTCACGAGTCTCAGACTCCGTAGTGGAGTTTAGTACATATATTTTATCTATACATATATATACATGCATAGGCTCGAACTATTGGTGGATCAGCGATTCAGCATCGCCATCTCGTGTTCAACATCAGTTAATGAATGAAGCTTAAATTCTATGAAGGAGTTAAGCATGAAGATGAGATGTTTTGTTCTTCCATTCTTTTATTCTTTCATCTTTCTTTCACTTTTTGAAGGGAGGATTTTTGCCTGTTCCTTCACTTGTATATATATAAAATTTTCTGAGCATTCTTTCGCTCGCTCCTTCAAATTCTGCAAGGAGCTTGTAAAGTTTACATATGATATATATAAAATTATTATTGATAAAAGTGAGTTTGTAGCATTTGAGTTGTCTGTCAATCTCTCTTTATTTTCTAATTGGATGTTTAAATTTGCTCAATGAAAGGTTTTATGGTAAGAGAGAAAGACAAACTTGGTCTCTAGTGAGTATATATCCATTACTTACCAATTTTATCTGAAACATAGAAACACGTGCGTAAATCAAAATAAAAATATCGAACAGATAAGTCTTAAAAAAAAAAAAAATCAAATTATATTCGATTTATCATTCTTTTAAAGCACTATCTAAAAGGGTGCCTAAGAATTTTTCAATTCACTTTGACAAAGATTGAAGACAGGAATTACTTGCAATTGTAGAAATGAACTTATAATTGATTTTTATTTAAAAAGACCAAAAAAAAAAAAAAAAAGTTAAACAAAAGGGATAACGTGATTCCAACATGATGCACGTTTTTCCCCTTTTAAGTAAGATTGGAGGAAACCAATAATTAATATTAATTAGCAATTAAGCATATTGTCAACTATCTAATTCATTCATTAAGCACTTTTTAAAACATGTTTTGGATATTATTTTTTCTCTAATTTAACCTGAAAAGACCATAAATTGACATTTAAAAGTTATATATATAAAAAAATTTAGATGGGGTAGAACTTAAGAAAATTATTTTTAATCTGTTCATTCAAATTTGATGTATCAAAAAAAAAAAAAAATTATTAATTTCCTTTTGTGTTTGAAGATGCTCTTTTCATGGTTTATTACCCCTATTAGATTAACAAAGACAAAGCCCAATAATCCAAAATTAATTAATTAGTTAAAGTAATTAGTCTTTCCCTTCAATCTCTCTCTCTCTCTCCCCCTCTCTAGAATCTTCTTTGATCCTCACAAAATAGACACATTCATTTGTTCTCCTGCGACTGCCCGTCTCTCCAATAAGCTTCTCTCTTTCGTTATTCTCCAAGTAAGTAATTGAATAGTACCTCTTTCACTTTCTGTTTGTTTCCCGAGAAAAATATTGAGTAAGAAAGTTTCGAGCTTGAGTATTTTTGTGCTTGCTGATTTTGCTTCTTTGAAGTAAGAGTAAACTCTTTCGAGTGTTTAAAGAATGTTTTTTCTCGGTTTCTGTTTTAATTCATTTTTTTTTATATCCTTTCTTTCTACCGGCATTTTTTTCTCCGGAACCAAGCAAAGTCATTCGAATGCAATTGTCGTTCCATTTTGGTTTCTGCCACGAAGTTGTCAGGAAGGCTTTGTTGTATATGAGTACGGATTGATTAATTTGTGTAGTAATTGAAGTTTCGATTGTTTGGGTCTTCTTGCAGAATTTGAGTCAAGCTTTTTGAGTAATGGAGGACGCTCAAGAGCAGCAAAGTCAACGGATCGGTAATTCATTGTTGTTATTGTAAACTTATCTGTAGATTATTAAGTATATGCTTATGTCTGCAGGTAGTAATTCAATTTTATTTTGCAATGATCAACATGGATAAGGATTCTCAGCTATTTTGTCCATCAAATTTAATGCGATTTTAGGCTGATAATGTCAGGTTGATATGATGAAGCAATTGGAAACAAATTGCATTGCAATGCATTAACACTCTATATTTTTCATCTATATGGGGAGCACAAGTTTGATTTGTGTAAAACTCTAAATTATTTAAGCGTGCTGAGTTTAGCAGTAGAAAAACGTGTGATCATTATGCTTCAACCGTGTTATTCTATTTCACCTCTTAGAAAGAAAAGAATTTTAATCAAAATACTCAATAGCTTGGCAACACAAAAGCATATTGGCTTCAAAAACCTAGCTTTTGTCAAAGATCGTGTATAATATGTGATTATGGAGTCTCTAACATGATTTTCTTATTGCATTTACTTGTAAGTTTCTTTCCTTATGGTCAATTCTCGAGCCAATTTACTACTGGATAATAACTGAATGTGCAATTGGTTTTGCATAGGAAACTTCAGCTTTTAGATCATCATCTTTCACTGATTCAATGTCTAAGATTCACATGCACATAAAGCTTGTGCCTACTGCATTTTTCTGCTTACTATTATTACTTTCTGGATTGGATGATGAATTTAATGCTCTTGTCTTCTCCACAAAATCCTGTTATTTGCTCTTCAAAGTAAGGTTAATGACATTTTCTTTTTGGAACTCAAGGCGAGTAGCATCAAGTGCCTTTTGTATACAACCTATGCACATTATTTTATTTTGGATTCTCCTAGTAATGTGCTTTTAGCTGCTTTTGTTGCTAAGCTCTTGTGTCATCCTTCAAACACCATGAAACATGATAGTTGTACATATCCCGTACTCGCAGGCCAAGATGATGAAAATGAAATAGTTACTGAAAATGCTTCTTTTGTGCATGGTGATCCTCCTCAAGATGGTGATGGTCCGCCAAAAGTTGATTCTGAGGTGGAAATCCTTCACGAGAAAATCACAAAACAAATCATTAAGGAAGGACATGGTCAGAAGCCATCCAAATATTCAACATGCTTCTGTGAGTACCAAGCAGCTATTTATTTATCTTCTGAGCATTAAGATACTGCCATTTAGTTTTTTTATTTTATTTTATTTTTTGTATGATGTGTGCCCATGAGTCTGGCAAACTAGAAATTCTTATGCCCCACTTGATGGTTATTATAATTGCACCACTGCATTGCTAGAATTGAGCTATCAACTTTTCTGTTATCTTTTTAATGTATGCATTTTTGCGTATTGGTGAAGTAATAAGTAAAGAATCACCATTTTTTTTTACATTACAAAAAAGGAAACAAAAGTGTTAATAAGCTAAGAATACATACATATAAGCATTTCCTCATTTTATAAGTAGTTTATTTGATTTGACTGGACTCGAATCTTTCTAAAATTTTTCCTGGAGTTAAAGTAAAGTGAATAAGATATATGAATCAACGATATGATTCATCGACACCTGATTATCAAAATCTTGTTTTAATTTTGAACTAGATTCCCCTCACAAATCAATGTGTCTTTTTCTTTTTTACTTTTTTCATATTTCCTGCATGATTAAGGTGTTTTTCCGGATGATCATGTACCCTTCATAAGGTGGGAACTTTTTAGCTCTTTTATGGAGAGATTCATTTCTTTAGCAAAACAGCTGTTTCATTTTTAGATGTTGATGTTGGATGGGCATGGCTCGTTATTGTTGCTGATTGGTTGTTTTGCATGTAGGATGCTCCTACTTTGGGAATATCTACACTTACTTTGAATTGCACGACATTCATGTCCTTGTCTGAGTTAAGTGTAGAACATTAGAACTACAAGGTGAAGGGTCCAGAATGTTAAAACAATTATGCATTTATAGGGTTTACTAGTGTTCTAATTTGTGAATAGTAATATGAGTATAATAGCAGGGAGTTCTTGTAGTCAACTTGCTCTCTTAACCCTCTGTTAAATTGAGAACATCTTCAGCTTCTGTTGTTTTGTTATGTTTGTATATGATGTTCAATCTGTTTTCTTATCTGAAGCTCAGTTTGGTGTATGTAGTGTAGTGACCTGCCTATTTGCTTTTGTCATGCAAATTCTGTTTCTGACAAGATTTCAATGTAATGAGGAATCTATCATTTATGCTGGAACCTAAACTTTTGCAACTGGGTCTGCTCAACAGTACACTACAGAGCATGGACTGAAAGCACCCAACATAAGTTTGAGGATACATGGCATGAACAACGACCGGTTGAAATGGTTATAGGAAAAGGTATATATCTGTTATCATGCTGGCTTTAGATTTTTTTCTTCCCTTTTTTTTTGATAGTCGCTTTCTCCGGGAAGCTTGTATGCAAACTGGGATTCATATTTGCTTCTGGTTTTAATTCTGCTATTTTTGAAATGCAATTTTGCAACTGCCATCCTCGCCTTGTACCCTATGATGTCAAAATAGTACATGGTTAGCAAATTTTCTTCCAGTGATCAATATGGATCAGTGAGGTGTCAAACTTAAAATCATCCATTGTTATTTTATGTGGATTTGATTTAATTGACACAAGTATGCAAGGCTTTCAAAATACGTTGAAAGTTATCCAGAAGGAATCTAATGGAAGAATGTAGTTATATTGTATTACTTTGGCATAGATTCATTATAAATTTATTTTTCTCCCTTTTAAATTTTGTGATTCTATTGCTTTTCTGCTGTCTTGCTGTTGAATCTATCACTAATTATTGATGGTTTACTGATGTAACAGAGAAGAAAGAAATGGCGGGTTTAGCTATTGGTGTGTTCAATATGAAGGCTGGTGAACGTGCCCTCCTACATGTTGGCTGGGAATTAGGTTATGGAAAAGAAGGAAACTTTTCTTTCCCAAATGTGCCTCCTATGGCGGATATAATATATGAAGTCGAGCTTATTGGTTTTGATGAAACCAAAGAAGTAAGTTACAACCCAAATAATTTCATACGGCAATAATTCTTTGACTTGAAGATTATGTTCACTTTATTCCTTTGCTTGTCAATAAATTTATGGATGTGGTGTTCTAGGGGAAAGCTCGTGGTGACATGACTGTAGAAGAAAGGATTGGAGCTGCAGATCGAAGAAAAATGGATGGCAATGCTTTCTATAAAGAGGAGAAACTTGAAGAGGCCATGCAACAATATGAAATGGTTAAACCCTCATGCTATTGAATACTCCTTTTGCTTTGGAGGTTGCTTTCATCTTATATTGTTTTTCCTAATTTTTTCCTGACACAGTCTAGTGGCATGTTTTCATATTAGGCCATAGCATATTTGGGTGATGACTTCATGTTCCAACTGTTTGGCAAATATCGGGACATGGCATTGGCAGTTAAAAATCCTTGCCATCTTAACATGGCGGCATGTCTAATAAAGCTTAAGCGCTATGAAGAAGCCATTGGGCAATGCAGTATCGTAAGTATAGTGGATCAATTATTTTTTTCTGCTTACAGCATTAAAGAATTTGGATTCTCAGGATTCTGTGTGATAATGGTACAAGTTACAGAAACAACTTTCTCACTTGCTTCAACAAAACCATCAAAACTAAGACCTCAAGGACTTTGTTACAATTAGGAGCCATAATTGTAACTGGTCACTGCTCTTGGCTGTTCCCATAATTTTCAGTTGACCACCCTAGAGAAATCCGTATCTTTAGGAGGCAACCCATTCTTTCAAATAACTTGGCAGAATGGAAAACTAGATCGTTTCTTCTTCCATTTACTCTATTATGCTAACAATTATGGAGATATTATTATATTTTTTTTAATTTTTATCTTTGCACTGGATTTTGAGGATCTATAGAATTTTGTTAGCGATCCAAATAAGATTTTACAGTTGTTTGTTTATTAGCAGCAAATTTATGCAATGGATCAGGTACCTACTCAAAAAACCAAATTTGCAAATATAAAATATAAAAGACAATTTTGCTCGGCAAAAGAGTTCTCATTGCTTTGATAAATTTAACTCAGGTATTTTTTTTTCTGTTATCGGACTTCAATGTTCAAATATTTAATCCATGGGTTAATGGATTTTCAGGTATTATCAGAGGATGAAAACAATGTCAAAGCAATGTTTAGAAGAGGAAAGGCAAGAGCAGAACTAGGGCAAACAGAAGCTGCCAGAGAAGATTTTCTTAAGGCAAGGAAATATGCACCTGAAGACAAGGCAATCGCGAGGGAGTTGCGTGTACTAGCTGAACATGACAAGGCTGTATATCAAAAACAAAAGGAGATATACAAAGGAATTTTTGGACCCCCACCAGAGCCAAAACCAAGGCGAAAAAATTTTGTGATCCTTATTTGGCAATGGCTACTGTCAATAATCTACCGCCTTTTTAAGCGGGAAAGGCACAAATCCGATTAGTTGAAGAAGAAATGATAATAATGAGGCGGCGGTATGCTAAAAGGTTACTGATTACTTGGATGCTGAAGGTGTCTTTAACCCTATTTTTCATGTGCCATTGAGTTTATCCTCCTCTGTACCTGAATATGTATGAACTTTCAAGGTTGTAAACAGATGCGTCTAATTGTTAGTTTTGAATATAAACTGATTTGTTTGTGAATTAATCATCAAGAAGAGCTTATATGCTTCATTCTTCTCTTGTTTCCAGTTGGATTTATAGTTACATTATGGAGGTAATAGCTCCTTTTTCAAGTATCACTTGAAGGTTTAAACTTTGTTCAACAACTATTAACACACTAAATGTTATTTTTTATAATGTTCGGCAATTTAATATTTTAACCTTAAGCAATTTAGTGTTTTAACCTTAACTTTTAAAGGTTAAAAGATCGTACTTTATAAAAAGTCAATCTCTGAAATATTTTGCTGTTAATGTTATTAGCTATTGAAATAGTCAAATGTTATTAAAATAGTTAATATTAATATTATTAAAATAATTAACGACTATCAAAATAAATATATCTAATTTTTCTGAACATTCCCTTAATTTACAAATTTTAATTTACAAATTTGCATTTAGGTCTGGATTGAATGAATTCTAAGAAATTTTAATGAATTTTATGCTTTGTTCTATGTTTCCATATTTTCTATATAAAAAAAATTTCATTGTACTACCATAAATTTAATTTTATGAAAATCAAAATTAATTAAAACAAACTCTACACCTCAAATTTATTTTTTATACCAGAAGAGGTGATTGATTGGATTTGTTTGAGAAATATTTGCATCAATGTAGTTTCAAGTGCTTATCTCAACATGAATAATGTTCACAAACATCAAAATATCACATTGAACCAAGAAAATTCATAAAAAAGAAGAAAAAAAAAAAAATTGAAGCAGCTAAAGACACATTATAACAGAAGCTATTTCTGTCCACTTCATAACCGTAAAAGCAAAAGTTCACCACTACCTACCAAGGTTGTTTGAGCATAGAAGTCCATACACAATAAGCACAAACAATCTGTTGAGAAATATATACATAAACAGCAAACGACAAGCTCATCAAAACGACATCTTTCCAATCACCCTTTTGTTTAGGGCTCAAATTATCCTTCAATCTCTTCCCTAATTTCTCTGCACTACAAAAGATTTGCCTCTTCACAAGTTGCTTTTCTTGCTTCATTTCTTTCTTCTCTTTTGGTCCTATTGATTCACCTCTTTGACAAGACAAGAGTACAAGAATTCTTGGGCAGTTTCTGGGTTTCGTTTCTTGAATTGATTTGTTATTGTTATGTACAGAGTGGCCCAACGAGAGAGCTGCCATTAATGGAGGTAAGAAAGAAATGGAGATGGTTAAGGTTGAAGGTTATAAATGAAGGTGTTTATGTTGGACCATAACAGAAGAAAGAAGATAAGCAACTATTTGTCAATTCAACACAAGAAAATATCTTGCAAGGAAAGTAAAGTGTTTGTCTTAGATTTTTCCATCCTCGTAGGAAATAAAATGGATAAGGCCACAACAATTGGTACTTTTAGATTGTGTACTTAGGTTTTTTGGGCTTGGCCCAATAAAAGAGCCCATTTAAAATAGATTATTCTTTTGCATTTGGGGAAAAACAAGAAAAAGGAATGTAGGAAAAATTAATATAGATAGATACTCCACTTATAAACCAAATAAATGAAATTGAGAATTTTTATTGAAATGAGAATATTTCTAACTATATATGTGAAAAAAAAAATCGAAATGCTTTTTTAAAAAATATTTAATTCCATTTATTTGGATCGTAAGTGTGACTATAAATTCAGTCTAGATAAATTATTTCGGGGAAAATATATTTTAAGTTCCTAAAATAGTGCCTGAGCATCCTTTTTTTCATTGTTCTTGCATTCATTTTTCTCCCTTTCAGCTTTGGTTCCTTTGCTTAGTTTGTATCATATGCTTGGCAGAGGGACTTCCTCTCTACTTCTTCAGAATTTGATGGAATTGCCCATGATTTTGAGAACTTGTATATGTTTATGGTGGTTTTGAGTGCTCTACTGTATCTGATTCTCATAACCATGGCTATTTGTGTGTGTGTTTATACGCCCTGAAAACAACTCTGCTGCTATTATTAATTGGATAAACCATAGTTCTTCTTGCTGGTTTTAATTATTAGGTATGGTTTAGGGTTTTTAAGGTACATGATGTGAGACAATGGTGAAAAAAATGATTGAATTATCTTTTGATTAAAGAAATTTGTAATTTTTTTGACTGAATACATATATTTACCCTTGAGTTTTGTAATTTTAACTTTGTAGGACCCTGAACTTTGCGGATGACCTATATTGTGTACTTAAACTTGTGAATTTATTAATATTACACACATTTTAACACCAATATCAATAATTTTTAGGGTTTTTTGCTTTTATATGTAAATATTGATTTAGTATGTAATTAGCATGACTTTTGAAACAATAATTTTTATAAATTTTAATTTTTAATGAGCGTTTAGTTGATCTAATTTTGCAAGTTGAAGTATTCAATAAAATAATTTTGAAAATTGAAGTGTTTTAATACGTGTAATTTTATAAGTTGAAGTGTTTGATGGGTTAACGTAAAAATTAAGGGTGTCGTGCATTCAACCAATTCTTTTTGCATCATATCCTTATTTCATTGTATTTTCTGAATTTCTAATCAAGTACATTTTATGACTCTTGATGGTCAGTGATCATATCAAATTTAAAAATTTTATTTTTATTCTCCTACTCTCCATAAAAATAGAAAAATTGAAATTTCTTAAAAGAGTTATGTTGTAAATACATTCCTATATGAAATACAAACAATTTCCATTCTTTTTTTTTCAAGAAAATTTAATTTTCACTTCTAAAAGGGATGATTGCCATTTTTTAGTAGATCTTCAAAATGACACTACATATCATGCAATACACATGATACATATGTTTTGTGCTAATAAATTATTATACATGTCGACACATTTGATATGAATCATATTTTTGTTAATGCTGAATTTAAAATTTAATTTATTTATGGATCTATTTGGCAAAATTAGTTGTTTGATAGCTATTAGTTGTTTGAGTAACTTTTCATGAAATGCTAAAAACTAAACGTTACATGAAGTTAACTTTTTACAAAATATTACTTTAACCTATGAAAGTTATGTTATCAAACAATTTTTTAAGTAGCGTTTAACGTTATGCCGAACATAGCTAACTTGTATTTAGTTAAATATTCATTCAATTAAACAGTTAACAATCAACAGCTATTAAGACAATTAAGAACTACTACAATAACTAACTTTCTCGAATAAATTCTTTGTTTATTGCAGCACGGTATCGACATTATTTTATATTTAATGAAAAACAATATGCATATTACTTTCTCTGTCTCAAAGTATAAGTCGTTGAAGGTTTTTGCATAAGAATTAATGAAACAATTAATTCTCCTAGATTATAACAAAATTAAGTTAATTTGATAAAATTATCCTTTATATCAAAACTAATAATTACTTAAGAAAGTATTTATTGTATCTAATGTAAATAAGGGTGATATTGGAAAAACATGATTTATTATTTCTTAAAATACTCAAAATGATTTATATTTTTGAATAAAATAATCAACTAAAACGGCTTATATATTGAGATAGAGAGAATATTATTTTTCCATGGTACAAGGGAATCTAATCAAATATTTAGTGAAGAATTATTTCTTTTAGACTCATAATTTGAATCAATGAGTAAAAATTGACAATTAAAATTGACTCAATTGATTGATTCTATTGTATTCTTTGAACATCGAAGACCACCACAACGCAAACCTCAAAGATCAATCACCCTTATCTTCTCTAGGGCCAACTGGGACCCAACTGTCCCTTTTTGACTCTTCTCTAGAAAGACAACTTACACGTCATAATCGCCCCACGTTGTGGGCCCATCTAAATCCAACGGCTCCTCTTTCAGATCCTGAAATTAATTGCAACAGTCAATAAAAGGTAAATAAATATTTTATGTGACGTCAAAAGTCTCTGCAAGAGTCAAAACCGTCCTGCCCTTTCGCTTTTACTTTTTCATACGTACTTGCTGCGTGGAATGTTTATACAAGACGCGCTACATTAAGCGTTGATGAGGAGATGATTTTGACTATGTTTTACACGTGTTTGGTGGATATTAAGAATAGTTGGTTTGATGTAGGTTTGGGAGAGATGGTGATTTTTTGAAGCTTTGCAAACTGGGTTATTGCAGTGGCCACCGCTGGCCAATAGCAGAACCTTGTATTGAGATGGGTAAGGTTACACGACAAATAGTCATATAAACCAATTACATGAAGACACGTCATAACCACAACAATTTTCTTTTTGGTAAGTATTTTTGTTAATTGTTTACTCGCGCTTAATTAGTTTATTAATAAATTGCAAAGAATAAATTATAATTACATACCCAACCATTTTACTTCTTTTTTTAATAATTGCAATTTGTGCGGCTTATTAGTAAATAATAGAATAAATTAGGGTTACAAGTTAGGACTTTTATTTTATAAATTAGCTAAGTGATTCTCTATTTTATTGTCATTCAATTACATTCATCACCGATGAATTTTGTTGATTTTCTGTTAATCAACTAAAAAAATCAAGCACAATAAGATATAATCTAATAATAAATACAGGTACAATTTGATAATAATTTTAAATTTGAATTAACCCTCTTTTGATATTAAAAAAATCAAATAAAAACTTCTTTTTTAATTGGATTTTAAACGAAAAGAACCAATTTTATTTGGTGATATTTAAAATATCTAAAAAGAAATACAGATTTTACCAATTTAATATTAAATTAAATATATTAATAATAGTTATATTTATTTCGATATAAGCGCTTTTATTTTATATATATGATACGACATGAATAAAATTAGAGTTATTGGATTAAAAGCTCTTGGCATAATAAAAAAATAAATAAAATCGCAATATTTTACATGATAATTATGTAAAATTGTGAAAATAGGAGTAATCATGGATTATAAATTTCTAATTTTATAGATAAAAATTAATAAACATTTAAATTTTTTTGACTCTTGGGGACAAAACTCAACCACATTTTGAATTTTTTAATTTTTCATCTAACCTTAGAAAATTTATGAAGACCCACATGCAAATTTCTTACACCAAATGCACTTATTGCTTTGCGTAGCCAACATTCTTTCTCATAATAGTAGTGGTTAAACTGCGTTGACTGTCATAAAATGAAAACACAATTCTTCTTCTTCTTCTTCTTCTTCTTCTTGTGGCCTCACCTACCCTCTCCTCTTCTCTCTTCGTTGTCCTGTCTATCTCTCCACCGCCGGCTCTCTACTCTTCCGGTCATCTCGTTAGTTCTCGTTCCTTCTTTTAAAACCTTCGATGGACTTTTTTCCTATGCCATTTTCGTAAATTCATTAGATTTTCAGGCAAACTAGACATCCGGTTGCCAAGCTTGAATTTTTATCTTAGTTTCTCTCACTATAACTTTTCTCTTTCTCTCTCTAGAAAATAAAAATCCTTTCTTTGGTTGTCAAATTTGTAATATTTGTTATGTCACTATGACTATAATTAAAAAGTTATCATTTTGAAACCCTAATTTATTGTTTTTGGTGTTTATGAACTCTAGTTTTTGGTTTGTTTTGCTTTGGCGAACTATTAGAAATGCAATTGATTAGGGTTTCTTTGCTCAAGCTTAATTTTTAAGATTTGGCTGTTGTGGACTGTTGGTTTTGTTGTTTTTGTGATTTTTAGCTGTGAAAAGGGATATTTTGAAATGAAGAGATTGAGATCGAGTGATGATCTCGATTCCTATAACGAGAAGACCTCTGCTAAAGATTTGAATCCGAGCCGATCGTCTCGAAGCTTTTATTACAAATCCGATAATGTAAGGAAGGGATTGATGTCTACATCTTCTTCGTCAAGCCGTTATGATCGAGATCGATCTATGGATGATGATAGTCGGGAAAGCTCTAGAATGGTTCGGAAGAGGTCAGATCATGATTTCGATAGCTTTGATCGAAGAAAAGGGGCAGGCTTAGGGTTTGATAGGTATAGTAGTAGAGAAGGGTATAGTGGAAGCGGTGGCGGAGGAGGAGTTGGTGCTGGAAATAGCGATAGACTTATTCATCGATCAGAGAGCTTTTGTGGGTCTCGTAGAGAGTTTCCGAAAGGTTTTAGGTCTGAGAGAGACAGGCCAAGGAGAGAAGGCAGTGTTTCGTCCTGGCGAAGATTTGGCAGTGGGAATAAAGAATTTGAAGAAAGTAGAGGTATTAGAGGTGGAAATGATGAGAGGATGAGTACTGCTGCTAGGTCTTCTCCTAAGGGACTGAGAGATGTGAAGTCGCCAACATGGTCGAGGGATTCAGGGAGTGAGCAAACCAGGGTGAGAGGCAGTGGGAGAGATGAGGGGAAAGGGAAATCATCAACTTCGAAGTCTAGGTCATCACCTACTTGGTCCAAGGATTCTGGAAGTGAGCAATCAAAGAGCGTGGAGGTAGGGAAAAAGAGTGAACTGGAGGCTAAGAGTGTTGAAATGGAAGTGAAGAGTGTTGGTAGTGGGAGCAGCAGTGAAATGGAAGAAGGGGAGCTTGAGCCAGAGCCTGAATCAGTCCCTCAGGTTGCCCTGGAAGATGCAAATGACAACAAAAAAGGACGACACGAGAATGTTGTGTTGGATGTTGATCACAGAGTGGTGAACAGTGAAACTGAAGCCAAGGATCAAGAAAATGAAGCAGAGAAGGAATCTGACAAAGCAAGTGTGGCTGAGGGGAATGATGCGATGAAGGAAGTTGTTGAGGTACCAAATTGTGAGCAGAATTCACATGATAACACTAGTGGCAGTGAGGAGGAAGTTGGGAATGTGGGTGGTGCTGAAGAGGGTGACGAGATTCATAGTTTGAAGGAACAAAGCAACTGCAAGGAGGAGAAAGATCAGGAAATGTTGGTTGAGAAGCCAACATTTTTGAAAGAGGAAAGTATACGAGAGAAGGATATTGATCTCGAGGCAAAAATGGATGATGTTGAAGTGCCAAAGTTGAGTAAAGAAGTTAAAGTGGAGAAAGGACAGGCTGAGGTGGATACCAATCTGGTTAATGAGGGTTCAGGCCAAAATTTGAAGGATAAAGGCAAAAGTGTAGCTGTTTCTCCAACCTATGCTGCTGATTCTGCAGAAGATGGTCCATGGATTGAGAGAGAATCCAGAAATATTGCAACTTGCAGAGATGAGGAAGATGATATGGAAGGGCCAAGTACTAGGGGATTTGACTTGTTCACTAGCTCTCCTGTTAGAAGAACAGAAAAAGCAGAGCAATCAGGTGTTAGTAAGCTGAAAGATGAAAAGCTGGTTTTGGAGCCACTTGATCTTTCTCTTAGCTTACCAAATGTTCTCTTACCTATTGGTGCTGCTAAAGATGCATCTCAGGCCCCTGGTTCCCCCAGTCATGGGAGAAGCGTTCAATCTTTTAGCACGTTCCGTACAAATTCTGATGGGTTTACCGCATCAATGTCGTTTTCAGGCTCTCAGTCATTTTTTCACAATCCAAGCTGTTCTTTAACACAAAATTCATTGGAAATGGACAACTATGAACAATCTGTTCACAGCCGACCCTTATTTCAGGGAGTTGATCAAGGAATTTGGCCTAGCCAAGCTCAAAATGATTCTAAGGTTAAAGATGTCCCCTTGTATCAAAGAGTTTTGATGAATGGAAATGGCTCTCTTCATCAGTCTCAAGCTTTACAAGGTATGCCAAATGGTCAAGCATTGCAAGGTGGCTCTAAAATGCCTAATGGACTTGAAAGGCAGTTGAGTTTTCACAAACAGTTGTCAGGAGGACACACAAGGAATCCTGATGAAACTAGATCCCCTTCACACAGTGTGGGATCTCAGGATATTGGTTCAAATTATAGCCTTGAGAAGAAACGAGCCATGAGAGAAAAACATGTTCTATACAGGAGTAATAGCCAGAAGGAGCAGGAACAGTTTTTGATAGGTGGGGCTGATTTTGTTGAGACTATCATCAGCAGAATAGTTTCTGATCCTATTCACGTAATGGCTAGGAAATTTCATGAGATGACGGGACAGTCCGCATCTCTGGTTAAGGAGAGTATTCGTGAGATCATGATAAATGCCGATAAGCAAGGACAACTATATGCATTTCAGAGTGCTCTGCAAAATAGGCCTGACTTAACCTTGGATATGCTATTGAAGGCCCATCGCTTTCAATTGGAAATCTTGGTTGCTCTGAAAACCGGCCTTAGGGAATATCTTCAGGTGGACAGTAATATTTCATCTTCTGATTTGGCAGAGGTGTTCCTAAACTTAAGATGTAGAAATCTTTCCTGTCGAAGTCCTTTGCCTGTGGATGAATGCGAATGCAAGGTCTGTGTGAAGAGGAATGGTTTTTGTAGTGCATGTATGTGCCTTGTTTGTTCAAAGTTTGACATGGCATCTCAAACATGTGGTTGGGTTGGGTGTGACGTTTGTCTTCATTGGTGCCATGCGGATTGTGCATTGCGGGAGTCTTGTATTAGAAATGGAAGAAGTGCTGCTGGGGCTCAAGGGACTACTGAGATGCAATTTCATTGTGTTGCTTGTGATCACCCCTCTGAGATGTTTGGTTTTGTGAAGGAGGTTTTTCAAAACTTTGCGAAGACATGGAAATTAGAAACATTTTGCAAGGAGCTCGAGTATGTGAAGAGAATTTTTAGTGCTAGCAAGGATATGAGAGGGAGGAGGCTGCATGAAATTGCTGATCTGATGCTGGAAAAATTGGCAAATAAGTCTCATCTCTCTGACGTTTATAGTAATATCATGAGTTTCTTGACTGGTAAATACTTTCTACTGTTTCTTCTTTTTTTGTGTGTTGTGTAAAGTGTGTGTGATTATAGTCCGTGCTTCACGCATTTCAATATTCTCTCTTAAGTCTGCTCTCGCTTTTGCTTTTCTATGTTGAACTCCGTTTTATTCAGCATAGTGTTGTATTTTGGCTAATACTTTATTATAACTTGTTGGATTTTTTCTCTGGTGAATTTGACTGCCATTATTCATGGATTTTGTCTAGTTTTTTTGTGATTTGTGAGAAGCTGAGAGCTATTATGCATTATTTTTGCATGTTCAAGTTATCTATCGGTATTTTATCTTTTTGATATAGTTGATATCTTCCAAAATAGTTCCAAGTGTTTATGAACATATACTTGCATTAATAAAAAATTCATCATTAAAATCTTTTACAAGAGAGGAAGTTATTGAGGAATTCAGATATTAATGTCTGGATATTGGACATCCTAATTTTTGTTTCAGCTGACAATTCTCTTTAATTCAGTAGATATCTTGTAACCCATCTTCATTTTTGTGGCTTGCTTTATACTTAGCCCCTTAGAGTTCTAATTCTAGTTGGTTAAAGTTTATATTGTCATCAAGGTTTAATTTAGGGGTCATTAATTGGTGCAATGGTGAAAACCTAGGCTTGTAACCACAAGGAGGCTGGCGATAGCCTTAAGGGCTGAAGGTATATTTTTTTCCTGTTTCTGTCTCATGCTCCTAATGATGGAGCCATAACTGGGTATTGGCCTTTAACTGACAAAGGCTACTTCAATTCTGAACATTTTTCAATGAACATGTTACACTTCTGGTAGAATGTAAAACATACATTGAATTCTTTGAAGTTATTTCAGATCTAGAAATGTTAGTGGATCTAAAAATTCCCATGTCGATGTCGAGCTACAAATTTTTGCTTATTTACAAATTCGGATTGGTGCTTAAGTAAGTTGATCCATGTTTCAGTGAAGCCAGGCTTCTTATTCAGAATCTTGACTGCCATCATAAGATCTTCTATTTTTATTGTGGTATTATAGCTGTATCTTTTTCCTATCATTTAAGCGTATCTTCCTAATTTTTGCAGAAAGTGACTCTTCCAAGTTCAGCAATACTTCAGTGTTCTCTGGGAAGGAGCAAGGAAACGGAAGTAGTGCAGGGATTGCTGGGCCTAGCCAGGATACATCATGGCTCAAATCTGTTTATACGGAAAAAGCTCCTCAGTTAGAAAGATCGACTAGCCTACTGCCTAGCTTTCACACAGGCTTGAATGATAAGCATCCTGTAGAATCAGAGTTAGAGAGGAGTGCCCAGAAAGTACCGATTTTTGATGAACTGGAGAGCATTGTGAGGATTAAACAAGCAGAAGCTAAAATGTTTCAAGAACGTGCTGATGATGCAAGAAAGCAAGCTGAGGGACTGAAACGAATTGCACTTGCAAAGAGCGAAAAAATTGAAGAAGAGTATACAAGTAGAATGACAAAGTTGCGGTTAGTTGAGGCAAAGGAGATGCGTAAACAAAAATATGAAGAATTCCAGGCTCTGGAAAGGGCTCATCGGGAGTATTTCAGTATGAAGAGGAGGATGGAAGCAGATATTAAAGATTTGTTGTTGAAAATGGAAGCTACAAAACGAAACCTTGCCATGTGATTCAAAGCCGATGATTAGGTTTTTGCGCGGTAGAAATGTTTTGGATCAGTGGTAAATTTACTGTTTAGAAGCAACAGTTCGTTGTAATGTAATGTAGCATTATGGCGATCATTTGCTTTAGCTTTTAAAGTGTAGGTGTATCTTTTGATTTTAGCCCTCTAACCTGAATTTGTACAGAGATTTCAAAACGCTTTGTATTTTATGAGCAGCTCCCTTTTCTGGAAGCTATGTGAAAGAGAGATGATAGATCAAGTTTCCATTTTATGGAAAGATTTCAATTGTGCTGGTTCAGACATGGTTGAGAGTTTCAGATATAGTTGAGACTGATAAATTAAGCTTTAATCCCAAACTAACAAAATAAATTTGAAATAATTATTTTAATGTGGTTCAATTTTATGTTTTCAAGTTTATTTATAAGTATTCATAAAGAAAAGTTTTAAATATATAAATTCAGGTTATTAATATAATTTTTTTAAGTTGATGCTTTTTAAACATGTAATACATCATTTGTAATAAATATTCCATAGAATGGTTAATTCAGCAAACCAAAGGAAGTCTATTTGAGTAGAATCTTATTGTTTTTGTTTTTTCAATTCAAGCCATCATAATGGAGAAATTTCTCATTTCTTGAAAACTCAAGTACCATTTACAGGAAAATTAGTCAATGTACAACAATAAAATCAGTACATTTCAATTTCAACGGTTTCTAACAAACACTACATGTTTGAAATTATCAAGCTGATAAAGAACAGCAGTGTTTCAAGGAAATTGAGACTTAAGTCTTAATCTTCATCTTCATCAGTGTCATCATAATTTTCTTGCTCACTCTCAATGTCATAATCACCATCACTGTCAGAATCGCTTATAACATACTTAGTTTGCCTGCGGTTCGCTCTCTTTGGTCTAGCTCTTGCTGGCACCTCAACAATTTCTTCCACATTACTAGATGTAGAAGCAGAACCAGACATCTCCTCACTTCCTGTGGTTTCATTATCCTTGGCAAGCCTGCCCAAAACAGAACCACTCTTTTTGTTGAAAGGAGATTCTCTCATTTTTCTCACTTTCTTCTCTGGTGAAATTCCTGGATTTTCTGCAGGCTGAAGCATTTCCGTTAGAAGCTTCTGTCCCAATCCTTGAGACTGCTTGTTGGCAGGTCCTCTTTTCTTATTACCTGCAGGTGGTTTAGCTGCCTTGGCATTTGCAGCTGGTTTTCTCCCTCCCTTCTTTTTTGCTTCTTGGGGTTTAACTACCACTTCTACATCAGAGTCATTATCATCGAGGTTTATTTCATCTTTGTCAGAATCTTCTGAAACAATCATAGGCTTCTTCTGGGCAGCGGCCCTTTTGCTAGGTTCTTTCTTAGCAGGTATTTGGGGCACATCAGTTTCCATGGCTGCAAGAGTAAAAACAAGAAAACCATAAACTTAAAAACATCATGACAATTTCATTTGCGTTAGCAATTTTTTCAGGAAGAATTAGATTACCAGTGGATTGTTCAGGTGAAGAATCAAGTCTATACGCTTTAAGTCGATCTTTCAGTGATTCAACTTCATCATCATCATCATCTTCTGAAACAGGAGTTGGCGGTTTTTCTTGCTGTCAAAAAAGAAAAATAAATCCTTAGTTCTAAGAAACTAAACAGTTGAATGACACGGTATATAAAACCAAGACATACCTTTTTAGCAGGAGCTTTCCTCGCACCTCCCCTTCCTTTTGGTTTCACTACCTCAGCGACATTTTCTGGTGAAAGCAAGTAGAAAAATATTCTCATGATATTGTCAAACACCAAAAGAGGGGAAAAAAAACTACATATACAAATGAAAGATTCTACTTAGCTATCCACCTGTTTCCATGGAACTGGATGATTTTCCAATTGTTTCAGCAGCTGCTTCTGCATTTTTGGCTGTTTTATTGTTCTTCCTTGGATTTTTTGGCGCTTGTCTAGAAACCTTAAAACCACCTTGACCATAGATTTCACTAGTTGACTTCTGCCTTTCCTCCTCTTCATCAGCTTCAAATTTCTGAATTCATAACCAAATAAAAGGAAAAATAAAATATAGGATTAGCCAAGAGACCACATTAAAAAGACTGAACCAAAAACAATTAAAATAAGCGTTGCTGTTCATACGTCAAGTTGCTTTTCAAAAGCTTCAAGGTCTTTCAACCATAACTCCTCTGGAGTGGTTTTTCTTAAATTCTCAACGTCCTCGCTGATTTTGTCCCTATCAGCACATAACTTCTGAACCTTCTCAAGGGTCAAGGTTCCAATAGACATAGACAGTAAATAGTCATAATCACTAGCCTTCACCCCATTGCCAGTGACAGTCTCAGAGTTCTCTTCTACTTCATCCGAGCCCACGTTTGGTTCATCTTCAATTGCCCCAGCTACCACAGCTTCAGCAGATTTTTTCTTTGGGATAGGGGCGAAGCCTTTCTGTTGTAGCTCCAGTAGCAGATCAGCTCTCTTCCTGTTGTTCACAATAATTTCGCCCTTCACAACGCCAAGGATAAACCTCACCTTATTTTCCAATATCAGCAACTCCATTTCAAGCTGTGCGAGTTTTAAGTTCTGCATGCGTGAAAAGATTAACTACAGTGAGAAACTGTTCTTCAATGGAAAGAAGCAAAAGAGTTTCAGAACTGCAGGGTGATCTACAGCCCAAAATGAACTTACCTTCCTTTTCTCATAACACTGAAACCTGTAGGGAAAAAATTCCTCAAGAACTGCAAACAAATATGCAGAGGTAAGTAAAGTAACAGAGTAAATGTACGATATAATAAGGCAAAACTGATTCCACAATATCTAAACGTACTGGCTTCAGGGCTGTCATATTTCTTAATCATGCCTCTTTGATCGAATAGGTGCATGTTACTTGTGCTAATTGTAGTAGTAAGTCTAAATTTCTTCAGCAAACCCTCATCCTTGACTTCCTTCATCTTCTCCTCCGACAAGAGGACTTCAAAACATACAGATACATCATCACCATACTTTTTAAAATCCTGCAATCAGAAGGTAGTGCATGAGAGAAGGCACTTCCGTAGACATAATTCTTAAAGTCATGAAAACTAAAAGCAATAACCTTTTCATAGACATAGATATTTACCTTGATAAAAGCATCCTTGGGTAAGTTTCCCTTCTCATCTCTAGCACCTTCCATGACAGAACTCAAAAATTCCTTATAATCATCAGTCCACCTACGGATCGGCAATTCAGTGATCCTAAGTGTCGTCTCATTCACTTCTTCTATGAGTCCATTTACTGTATAGCTAACCCCACCTTCCTTCGATGCACCCTTTTCAATTGTTCCTTTAAACCCTCTATACCAAGGATGCATAGGTTCCATTGCTTCACCATTCAACAAACGCCTCACGTTTGCAACAATATCTCTTGGATTGTAATTGGGGATAGAAGTGCTCCATCCAGTGCCAATTCCTTCAGAACCATTCACAAGAACCGTTGGTATAATTGGGACATACCTAAACCAAAACATGTTAGAATTAGAAAACTTTTTCAACATGGATTTCCCGACTTCATATCAATTCAGTTCCTTGGCAATATAAAACGAATGTTTACCAAGTGGGTTCAATAGAAAGGCCATCTTCTTCTAAGTAGTCGAGAAGGTTGTCATCATCCTTGGGAAACAGAAACCTTGTAATAGGAGAAAGACAAGTAAAAATATACCTTGCACTGGCATGATCTTTACCTCCCTGTGAAAGGACAAATTCGAATATAACGCATCATTACCTTTTGTTGTTATCATCATAATAATAATTAGAAGAAAAGGTGACGTCAGTTTGTCTTACCATGCAACGTGTACCAAATTGTCCTTTTGGTGCAAGAAGGTTGATGTTATTACTGCCAACAAAATTCTGTGCCATTCCAATGATTGTAGCATTAAGACTTTGATCACCATGGTGGTAAGCAGACTTCTCAGATACATAACCTTGAAACTGAGAAACTTTAATGTCCTTGACCAAATTCCTCTTGAAACAACTGAAAAGTATCTTTCTCTGAGTTGGCTTCAGGCCATCAATCATGGAAGGAATAGATCTTTGAAGATCCGCCACTGAAAACAAAATAAGCTCCTTGTTAATGAACTCGCTGTATTTTATTAGCTTCGGTTTCTGATCAAGATGTGTGCCAGGCTGCAAAAAGACCAAGAGAATGTAAGAATTTGTCAATTGAAGTCTAGTAGAAGGAATATATAAAACAAATAAAATGCACATTAATAAGACTTCTAACCTGATATTGCCGAAGCCAGTTCTTCCTTTCATCAATCTTCTTCTTACTGAACGCAAGCTCTATGGCATTTCCATCTTGGTCATCCATCCAAATAAAATCCTTCTTATGCTTCTCAATGTCTTTGAAGTACTCCTTGCCTTCTTTTTGATTATTAGTTCCTAACCCCTGTGAAGCAAACCCATTACGGACGCACAAATACAATAAATTATGATTGGCAGCAGAGAATATGATAACCACTACCCTAATTGCTTTTCTCCTAATAAAAATAAACCTTATAGTACTTGATTGTCCAGCTACTTGCATTTCCCATTATACTATCCCTCCAAGCATAGTACTCAGGCATGGTATAAAAGGATAGAACATTTCCACTGCTATGAGTTGCCTGTACAAGATAGAGCACCAAAAATTACAAGCCATTCTTCAAAATCAAAATTCCTAGATGCATGGACTGATTAATCAAATTTACCAACCTTTACAATGGGAGTTATAAACTCGAGTAAGAAAGATGGCATTTTCAGTAATGACGGCCAGAAATAATAAATGAAGTTGATGAGCAGGCCTTTAATGTGAGAACCATCATAATCCTGTAGAAATTGAACTCTTGTAAGCATTTCTTATCAGCAAGTATTGTAATCATTGAAGAAGGTCAACTAGACTAAGAACAATATGGAGAAAACATAACCTGATCAGTCATTATCATAAGATGACCATATCTCAAAGGCTTGACACTATCATACTGCTTATTTTGCTGTAACCCAAGGATCTTCTTGATATTCTCAATTTCCTTATTCTCATTGAGCTGTTTAGCGGTGGCTTCCCGCACATTGAGTAATTTACCTCTCAATGGGAAAACTCCGTAGTAGTCCCGAACATCTTGAGGTAGTGCCCCTAATCCAGATACCTGTGCATATCATGAACCATTAGAAAAAGTTCATTGCAGTTCGAATGAACTACATTGTATAACACAACTTACTGCAAGAGCCTTTGCTGAATCGCCTTCTGTTAAAATCAATGTACATTTGTGAGAGTTTTTTGTTCCAGCCTCATTAGCATCCTCCAGCTTTGGAATATTAACCCTCCCTCTCTTTGTTCCATCAGATTTCTTAAGGTCTTTGTCCTGCTTGAATTTTGCCCATGAAAGTAGATTCTCCACAATATCAGACTTCGCCACTGCAATGTAATTAGCAAAGAAACATCAGGTTGAATATCTAATGAATAATAATCTAGTGTTTATGAAACGAAGTTTTAAAAAAAAGTGAAATAGACCTTTCTTCAAAAATTCTTCAGGAAGTTCACATTTAGACCCAAAATTACTCTGGCGCAGAGTCAGAGTTTCCTTGGTTTGAGAATCAAAAGCAGGGTTATCAATGAGAGCATTGACAAAAACCCACAAATAGTTCTTCACATTGTGCGGTTTGATGTTGGCATTCTTGTGCTTTTTATTTACGACACCCACTAGATAGTTTGTGATCTGATTAGTTATATAATCAACATGAGTTCCACCCTTGATTGTTGCAATGGCATTAACAAAGCTAACCTGTTATAACACCAAATCACTGTGATATAAGGACACTGATTTGTGAAAAAGCAAACAGCTATGGAAGTAAAATATGGTTCAATTAGTGTCCCAATCACCTGTTGGAACTGTCCCTCAGTAACACTAACGCATAATTCCCATCTCTCACCCACTTTTTGGTAGAAGCTGATCAAATCAGAATAGCAGATGAGCACATACCGATAAAAATATAAAAAGTGTAGTTGGGCTAAGCAAATAGTTCATAGAAGTAACCTTTTAGGAGTATCTGATCCAGATTCCGCATCAGAATCTAGGTACAACTTAACATAATCCTGAAATGATTTTATAGGAACCCGCTTCCCATTCAGCTCAACCTTCACAGTTTTTCCAAGGCAACCAGCCATGTCAACCACTCGCTTTCTCATAAGAGCAACCACATCATCTTCGAGTACATTCATGTTAAATTTCACCAAATCAGGCTTAAATGAAACCTTAGTCCAATTCTCACCCTCCTTGCACTTTGTTATGCTCGGTGCAGTTTTCTTCCCCATGTTGTTGGAGAAAACCTTCAAATCAGCAGGACCAATTTATATGTAAGTTAAGCCTTATAAACCAAACAAATAATGTAGATCAATTTCAATACACAATTTTGTCTACGTACAGAAAAGTCACAGCATAAACCCAAAACTTGAGAACCAGTTCGTATGGCATAAAATGCACAAAAGGAAATATCCTGAACTGTGAGGATCCAAGCCATTCCAAGCTCATGAAGCTTTAAACATTAACATGTCTTTCTAAATTAACATTTTTGAACAAAGATTACAATCATAAATAACAAGCAAACTTCTTTAAGAGCTGCAATAAGGAGCCCAACCAAACCAAACACCTAAACTAGATAATCAGCGCATAAAAAATTGTAAAATCTCACAAATTCTTCACCATAATTCAATCAGTTGTTTGAAATGAGGTATCAATAGCATAAATTAAAAAAAATTCCTACAACAACGAACATACACAATACTCCAATTACCTGCTTATACTTCTTTTGTCGCTTTCCATCAGCTGTCTCAATAACAAACTCCGTGGAAAAAATATTTGTGAGCTTGGCTCCATAACCATTTCTTCCTCCGGTGGTCTTCTTTTGCGTATCGTCATAGTTACTACTAGTCAACAAGTGACCGAAAATCAGCTCTGGTACATACACGCCCTCCTCCTTATGGATCTCCACAGGAACCCCATCCCCATTGTTGTAAACGCTTATCAAATTGTTCTCCACATCAATTACCACCTTCAATGAGTCCATGGTGGGGTCTCTCTGCTTGTTATCGGCGGCATTGACCAAGATTTCATCGAAGATCTTGTAAAGACCCGGAACATAGGTGATATTGCGGTACACCATCTTTTCGTTCTCGTAGACCCAAAGAGTTTGGGTGTGCTTCTCGATCGACCCGACGTAGGTGTCTGGTCGGAGCAGGATGTGCTCGAGTTGGCTCTTCTTCTGGTACATTTCTTCGATAGTCTTTTGAGGGGCCCCGACGTTCGCGTTGTTGCTGGTCGTTAACGGCACACTTACGCTGTCTGCCATTGTTGAATGGGAAATTTTAGCCAGAGAAAGTAAAGTTCTGTAAAGTTAGGGTTACGGGAAAAATTTCAGTGTGGATTTCAATGGAAATAGAAGACACGAGTAGGATTTGTTTTGGGGTGTTTTAGAGAGAGGAAAAATTAGGGTTTCTATATGGAGAGAAAGACACAGAGATGGTGTCTACTGAGTAGCAGAGATGGAGAGAAAATGAAGAAATGATATATGTAATCTATTAAAGCAAAAAACGTGGGCTCGGTAACGGTTAGAAATTTGAATTTGAATTTGAATTTTTTGGGGGAAAGGGGTGAATTTGAAATTTGACGCTCGAGATTTTGGGGCTGTGAAGTTCGGACGGTGAAGATTTGTTTCAGGCCAGGTCGCCATGTGGGTGCCTGGACTATTCTTTTTTGTTTATTATTTTTCTCAATAAAAGGAAAACATTTATATTTTTCCTTTGTTTTCTTTTTTTTTTTTTTAAAGGTATATTTTTCCTTTGTTTTCAAAGCTATAAATTTACAATTTTAAATTTATTCTTATTTATTTATAGATATATAATGTGAAAGGATATTATTATAATTATATACGATATCATTTATTTTCGACATTTTTTTTATTGGAAAAATGACTTAATTATTATCGGTATCCATCAAAATTATATCATGAATAAAAGAAAGATAATTCATGATCTATTATGAATCAGACATAAAACCATCAGTATGAGCTACCAATGAGCTGCTTGACTTGCAGATCTCTTTAACAAAAAAGCAAATGATAAAAAATAGAAATCTTTCGTAAAAAGTTTTACAATCAGCTGTAATAACTAACGTAAAAAAAAATAATGTTGACTTGTGTTTGACGCTTGAATGACCAACAACTGTCACTCACCATCAACGGAACATTTGGTATTGTGTTTTCAACCAACTTAGAGCTTCCTTGATCCCTGTCGTCTCTGCCATCAGAGCACTCACCACACTGTCCAGCTTTTGCAGTCGGCCATCAACACATCTCCCCTCGCCATCTCTAACCAGCCATCCTATAGCTACTCCTGCCATGCCATCTAATGGGTTATAGCTAGCGTGTTTCATTTTCTATTTAATTTAAAGAGATTATACATTGTGAGTGGTGTTGTGGAAACTGGGCTTTTTCCACCAAATTAAAACAATTTGTGAATTACTGTACTGAGTAACTACACCAAGTAAATTCTCAGATAAGTGGAAGAGTCACAAACGATCTCACTTAAAATCCACTTGCCTTGGACTAAATTCGTGTCGTTTGACAGAATTTACCTAGAAGTAATTAATTAGACAATAACCACAAAAAATATTTTGCCCAACAATAGCTATTAAATAAATAAAGACAAAAGCAATCAATAAGAGAGAACACCAAAATTTTAACGAGATTCGGCCAATTTTGCCTACGTCCTTGGATACTACCAAATTTATATTTCACTGAAGAAATATACAAATTAAGAGAGGAGAGAAACTTGTCTAACCCACTAGGTATTGAAAGACAAGTTGGGACGATTAAAACTTAAGGAGGTAGGCTCCTTTTATAGGCAAAAGGCTTCCCACTCCCTTTCCATTTCCCCGATGTGGGATTCTAAGCCACCTAAACCAACAATCTCCACCTTGGCGATAATCCCACCAATGCAAGCTTCTGCTCTTTCTCTCACAAAGTTGCAATGTCTACAAATGTGCTTGGCAGTGCCAAGCTTCAATTTTTAACAATATTGATCAAGTCCAAACAGTGTTTGAACTTAACTCCTGTCACCACTTTTGTTAACATATCAGCAGGATTTTCAGTAGTCTGAATCTTCTGAAGTTGAACCTATCGTTCATCCAGAATTTCTCTAACAAAATGAAATCGAACGTCGATATGCTTCGTCCTTATATGATAAACTTGGTTCTTTGCCAAGTGAATAGCACTTTGGCTATCGCAATGTACAACATGTTGTTTTGCCTACTTCCTAATTCATCAAGCAATCCTTGAAGCCAAATTGCTTCCTTCACAGCCTCTGTAACCATATACTCTGCCTCTGTTGTAGACAAAGCCACTATTGACTGTAAAGTCGACGTCCAACTAACTGGTGCTTTTGCAACAGTAAACACATAACCAGTAGTTGATCGATGTTTATCCAAATCACCAGCATAATCAGAATCACAATATCTGACTATGTGTTCACCACTATTCTTATCCTGCTCAAAAATCAATCCAACATCCACAGTGTTCAGAAGATACCGTAGAATCCATTTCACAGCTTGCCAATGATCTTTGCCAGGATCATGCATGTACCTGCTAACAACTCCAACTGCTTGTGAAATGTCTGGCCTTGTACACACAATAGCATACATCAAGCTACCCACAATATTTGCATAGGGAACTCTTAACATATATTCCCATTCTGCATCATTTTTTGGAGACTGAGCTGCACTGAGTTTGAAATGAGGAGCAAGAGGTGTACTAACAGGTTTGGTTTTGTCATCCATACCAAAACGCTTTAGTATCTTTCTCAGATATTGCTTCTGATTCAGACAAAGTCTCCCCAATTTTCTATCTCTGGTTATCTCCATGCCGAGAATGCCTTTTGCTTCGCCCAGATCTTTCATTTGAAATTCTTGATTCAACTGATTCTTCAGATTCTCAATTTCTTCTTTATTCTTTGAAGTTATCAACATATCATCAACATACAAAAGAAGATAAATAAAAGAGCCATCTTGTAGCTTGCGCAAATACACACAATGATCGTATTTGCTTCTTGTGTACTTCTGCCCTTGCATAAACTTATCAAATTGCTTGTACCACTGCCTTGGAGACTGCTTCAATCCATAAAGTGATTTTTTAAGTTTGCATACCATATTCTCCTTTCCAGCAACTTTAAATCCTTCTGGCTGAGTCATATAGATTTCCTCTTCCAGATCTCCATGTAAAAATACAGTTTTTACATCCAATTGAACTAGTTCCAAATCAAACTGTCCTACCAAGGCTAACAAAATCCGAATGGAGGAATGTTTTACAACTGGAGAAAACACTTCATTATAATCAATTCCCTCCGTCTGAGCGTAGCCTTAAGCTACCAACCTTGCCTTATAGTGAACACTATCTCTGTCAGGAAATCCTTCTTTCTTTGCATATACCCATTTGCATCCAATTGCCTTCTTTCCCTTTGGTGGATCAACTAAATTCCATGTCTGATTCTTATAATGGGACTTCATTTCATCTTCCATAGCTTATCTCCACTTTACTTCATCTGAACTTTTGACAGCTTAATTAAAAGTGGATGGAATGTTATCATTTGCAATTGAAGATGCATAGGCCACCATATCATCAAAACGAGCAGGCTTTCTTATAGATCCTCTTGGCCTATCAAGTGCAATTGACTCAAGTTGCTGTGGAGGTTCTTGGAGTTGAACCTCCTCTTCATCTGAACCTTCTTCTAACTCAGGAGTTTCTACAGGTTTAGTACCTGCCACTGGGATTGTTCTATCAAACTCCACCTGTTTTGGAGTATTCTCCACCTGTTGTGGAGTACCATCTGACTGCTCTACTGTCTCCTTTTTTAACATGATAGATTCATCAAAAGTGACATCTCTGCTAAAGATTATTTTCTTTGATTCTGTACAGCATAGCCGATAGCCTTTAACACCTGTGCTTATCCCCATGAAAATGGCTTTCTTAGCTCTTGGATCCAGCTTCGAGTCCTTAACATGATAATATGCAGTGGAACCAAATACACGTAAGGAATCATAATCATTAGCAGGTTCTCCACACCATACCTCTATAGGTGTTTTGCCACCAATAGCAGTTGATGGTAATCGATTAATGAGATGGCATGCATATGACAAAGCCTCAGCCCAAAATTTCTTGTCTAACCCAGCATTAGACAACATACACCGAACTTTCTCCAGCAACGTTCGGTTCATGTGTTCTGCCACCCCATTCTGCTGCGGTGTATTTCTAACTATGAAGTGTCGAACAATGCTTTCATCTGCGCAGATTTTATCAAAAGCACCATTTTTGTATTCTCCTCCATTATCTGTTCGGAGACATTTGATGCCTCTGCTAGTCTGAGTTTCCACCAATTTTTTCCATTTGAGGAAAATTCCTAGTACTTGATCTTTTGACTTCAAAGTATACACCCAAACCCTTCGAGAGAAATCATCAACAAAGGTCACATAATAATGTTTGCCACCCAAAGAAGCTGTTGTAGAGGGTCCTCATACATCAGAGTGAACATAGTCCAAAATACCCTTGGTATTATGGATTCCGGTGCTAAATTTCACTCTTGACTGCTTTCCTTTGGTGCAATGCTCATAGAAATCCAACTTGTAGGTTTTGACATCTTTCAATAATCCTTGATCTGACAATCTTTTCAAGGATTTTTCACCTGCATGTCCCAAACACCTTTGCCACAATCTGGTTGTTTCCAACTCTTTGTCATCACTAAAAACAATTATTGCTGTCGATCCAATAATTCTATTACTCTGATAGTAATACAAATTATTCCTTCTCCGAACTCCTTTCATCACCACAAGTGCACCAGAGATGACTTTCATCATTCCATCTTTCGCAATTATAGTGAGTCCTTTTGATTCTAGGACTCCCACTGAAATGAGATTCTTTGTCAAACTCGGTACATATCGAACATCAGTTAGGATCCTGATTGACCCATCACGATTCTTCAAACGGATTGAACCAATCCCTTCTATGAAGCAAGGAACATTATTTGCAGTATAGATAACTTCATTTTCAAGTTCTTTAAAGTCAAAAAAAATAGTCCCAATAGGGACTCATATGATGACTGCATGCAGAGTCTAGCAGCCATACCTCACCAGAACTTGTCAAATTTGCTGATGAATTGTCTATAGATGCAATGATAACTAATGAGAAGTCTGAGTCTTCATCATCACACTTTGCTATGTTTGAATCAATAACAGCTTTGCCTTTGGCTTTCAGCTTTGGACAATCTTTCTTCCAGTGACCTTTCTCACGACAAAAAGGCACACTCATCTTTTTCAACTCTAGCTCTTGAACGTGATATACTTTTCCTTCCCCCCTTATTTTGGCTTTGTGAACAGCCTCCAACTACCAGAGCTTTTACTTCAGTTGCCTTTTCCTTCTTTTCTATCTTTCTCAGTTCATGGCTGTAAAGATTAGCACAAGCTTCACTAAAAGTCACATTTTTATTCCCATGGATTAGAGTTATTGTAAGATGGTCAAATTCATCAGGAAGAGATACCAGCAACAACAATGCCAAATCTTCATCACCAAATATCACATCCAAATTAAACAAATCAGCCACCAACTAATTAAACTTTGTGATGTGTTCATTCATAGTGATACCAGGAACATAATTGAAGGGATACAATTTCTTCTTCATGAAGAGTTTGTTCTGATTGTTTTTCTTTAAAAAATTATCCTCCAATACCTTCCACAATTTGTTTGTAGAAGTTTCTTTCGAGAAAGCATATTTTTGCTTTCTAGAAAGACACGACCGAATTGTACCACATGCCAAACGATTGATGGTCCTCCATTCACTCTCCTCCATCTCGTTTGGTTTCTCCTCTTCAATAGCAACATCTAGACCTTGCTGAAAGAGAGCGTCCAGAAGTTCACTCTGCCACATGCCGAAATGACCAGTGCCATTGAAAATCTCCACTATAAATCTTGCATTTGATATAACATTTCTTACTACGGTTGATGTTGTAGCAGGTGTGATATTTTTCTTTTCGTCTGCCATTTTTGCTTTAAATATTTAATAGCTATAAAATCAATTTTAAAAATGCGGAACACAACCAAGGAACCTTTTTTATGTGGCAGATCAGACTATGCTGCAACCATAGTGAAAGCTTAGTAACCTTGACTCTGATACTAATTGTTGTGGAAATTGGGCTTTTCCACCAAATTAAAATAATTTGTGAATTATTGTACTGAGTAACTACACTAGGTAAATTTCTAGATAAGTGGAGGAGTCACAAACGGTCTCACTGAAAATCCACTTGCCTCGGACAAAATTCGTGTCGTTTGACAGAATTTACCTAGAAGTAATTAATTAGACAATAACCACCTAAAATATTTTGCCCAATAATAGCTATTAAATAAAGAAAGACAAAAGCAATAAATAAGAGAGAACACCATAATTTTGATGAGGTTCGGCCAATTTTGCCCAAGTCCTCAGACACTACCAAATTTATATTTCACTGAAAAAATATACAAATTGAGAGAGGAGAGAAACTTGTCTAACCCACTAGGTATTGGAAGACAAGTTGGGACGATTAAAACTTAAGGTGGTAGGCTCCTTTTATAGGCAAAAGGCTTTCCACTCCCTTCCCATCTTCCCGATGTGGGATTCTAAGCCACCTAAACCAACAAGCGGAACAAAATTTAGTACATTTTTAATTAATTTTTCTCTCTAATTTTGAACAATGCAAAATGATCCTTCCCCTTTATTTTCCTCAACTAATTTTTTTGGTTGCAATATTTTAGACTATAAAAAACTTTTAAGTTGAAAATAAAATGGCTATTATTTCACATGCCTTCGTCATTCTTACCAATTCGAATTTTTTTATATGAAAAGAGTTCATTACAAGCCTGTCTCATTTTCTTCTCTTTTTCCTGCTCAAAAACCATTTCCAAGCACTTAACAATTCCACTTTGAGCAACAACCCTACCTTCAACTCTCACAACAACCCCCCATACCTCCTCTGCAACTTTAGCATTTATATGATTATCTGCCCAAACTGACCTACAAATCATTGGCACTCCGCCTAATATACTCTCCCGCATAGAATTATACCCACCATGGTTTACAAACACACGAATTGAAACACGTTGCAGAACATCTCTTTGTGCAACCCAAGGAACCACCTTTCGTTTCTCTTTACTTCTTTCAAGAAACCCTTTTTTGGAAGATTTTCTTTATATTTGTCTTTAATTGACCAAAGAAATGCTTACCACTAAATTCAATTGCTTCGGCTAATGCCATTAACTCTTCACTACCCAATTCTAAACTGTTCCAAAAGATATATACACGATAGAACCAACTTCTTGACCATCAAGCCATGAAAATAAACAGCAACCTGCTGAAGTAGCAGTACTACCATCATTCTCCTGTGTAATCGATAAAGTTAAGCAACCCATACAGAGTAAATTCTTAGCTTTTGATTTTAGATAATTTGTGAGAGAAACTGGGTTTAATTCTTCATAGGTGTTCAACAAAAGTGCTTTTGCTTATGCTAGTTTTTGTGCCATGCATAGTAAAAATGGCACAAGTTCATTACTTGGCTTGCTTAAATATATTTCATGAGCTATATCATTAAAGGGTAAAGAAGATAATCCAGGAATAATATCTATATGATCATTTTCGCTTTTAGAATTAGCGAAAAGCTTTTGAATTTTATCCATTTAAAAATAGCAAACAAGACCATATGGTGTAGGTACTGTAAAGGCTATCCATGGAATATCCATATCCTCGCCATTTTTCCAACCGGAGAACAGATAACAGCATCTGTCATTATGCAAGTCACTCCCCGCCGACTACCGGTGGTTTTCTCGGAGTCCGCTACCACTTCATCATTGCGACGTTCGAAGTTATGGGGTAATTGTTAGATTATTTTAATCTAAATGGTCATGTAATTAAAGGGCTGATTCTAATTAAAGTAGCCCAAAATGATGGTTATTAGGCTTAATAGGATGAGGACCAGTTAGGGTTTTTAATACATTTCCTCTACCTTATAAAAGATCAAGGAAATCAACAGCGTAGGTTACAAGAGTGTGACGGATACCTCAAACACATAGCGGTGATAAGTCATTTGAGAGAGCGTGAAAAAGAAAACTCCTGTTGCTGTTGATATCTCTCTGACCATTAAGAGAGAATTCACGGACAAAAGGCCAGAGTGAAGAAACATAGATATAATGTTACGGTGAGAATCGAATTGCCGCAATGCGATAATCAATAGCTATGGATCAAGGTATGCTTCCGCTTATTGTGTATTCATATTAAACAAATTCTATGAACAATAAGATCTGTATTAAAGTTTGTTTAACAGTAACTACTCGAGGAAATGCTTGACTTCCTCTCCATGATCTATTGTCCAATGATCAACTCCTTTTGGAATCCCTTCGTCTACATCATAGGACTTGAGGTTGGTTAGTAGAAGAAAGGTCTTTTGAGATGACTTGATAATGGAGTTGGTTTTTGCTAAGCTGAAGAAGGAAAACTGAATTTGAGGAGCATCTGTTGCTAATTGACGTCCTAAGTTGAAGAAAGCTAAGGGATGGCTACTAAATGGCCATGTGCACACAGCTACATGACATGCTGCTACATGTGGTTATGAACTTTTGGCTAGTGGCTTTTTGAAGAGAGATTTCTTTTTTTTTTTTTTTTCGTTCTTTTGGTTTCTCTCTCAGTTCTTATTCTTTTTTGCAATGGTGTTGATTGAGTTTTATAGAGGGATCTCTAATACTTGACTTTCTCATCTGTGGGTTTATCAATTTAACTAGGCAAAATGAACTTCATATTTACTAAACCTTCAAGCATGCTAAAAACTATACCAGCAATTTACTGCGTGGTTACTATATACTAACAAATTTGTGTTTATTCTAGTTAGGTTTCTCACATCTCATAGGATACGTGGGAGTGAAAAGTTTGGAGTTCTGAGTCCTCACTGATATAAAAAGTTATCGGCATATGGTAAAAATTATTCAATGAGAATAACTACCCATACTATATTTCTAACAATATTATTTCAGTTCATTGAACCTTACTCATTTTAAAAACAAAATTGTTTTAGAAATTAACAAGTTTTGCTGATGTTTTTGAAGTTTTTAATATCCTTTTATTGAAATCAACTTGTCTTGTTGTTATGATGAGAGCATGAGAATACATGTACAAACCAATCTGATTGAATCTTTCGCTAGACCATGATATTTACTCCATGTGAAATTCTTAACATATTCATTTAGTGTTTTAAAATGAAATTTTCATTTATATATATGCACACACGTGAAGTGAATCACTAGTTAAAAGGCTCGTTTACGGATAGTTTTAAATGGAAGACAAATTGACCAAATTCCATTCACAAAAAATAAAAAAAATAAAAATACAAACTTAAGGAACATGTGAGCAAATCTAGTTAATCTCTAGAATAATTTTTTAGTGTATGCAAACCAAGCAAGTCTTTCACATGCTTGAATGTTAGTAACTATTGGTAAGTTTCATTATTTTCCCCTATTAATGGGCAAAATTACACTTTTTTTTCAACAAAAAACAACTTTTTCCGGTAAATATTTTATTCAATGAGTACGCTCATAGATCGAGTCTAAACAAATCAAACCCTTCAAAAATAACTAACAAGATCATGTGATGGAGATACCATAAAAATGAGAGATTTTTCTTTTTCTCTTTTTGGTTTCTCTCTTTATTCTTATTCTTTTTTTTTTTTTTTTTTTTTTTTTTTTTTTTTTTTTTTGAGATGGTGCTATTACTAATTTAAATTATTTATTTTCATGACTTGATAAAAAAAGTTAATTATCTTAAATACACCAAGTGTAAGTAAATCTTTCCATCCGCTATAAATTAATTATCTTATATATGAGTTTTAGAACATTCGTTAGAAATGGATCCATTTCTTTGGCCACTTTCAAATGATTTTCTTGCCAGTTCAATTGTGTGTTTGTAATGTGTTATATTGTGATATCCCGATAGCGAGAGACATAAATGAATCGAATCATATATCGAAAAGAGAGAAACTAATCTACAGAGGCGCCTTTTGGTGAAATGGTTTGAAGAGTTGGAAGAACTTCAAGATTAAGCGAGCTCGCTTAACGAAAATTTTAAAATGGGTGACCACCTGAGAAGTTTCTCATTTCACCTACGGAATAAAACCATGCAGATTCTGTCATATATAAATTAGTTGTTTGAACAATGAGTAGTGAATGTTCCTTCGCTTTCCCTCTCACATTCTAGGGCAGTGCGTGTGCAGTGGATAAGTCAACGTTGATAGGTAGTTTGTAAAAATGTTCCTTCGCTTTCCCTCTCACATTCTAGGGCAGTGCGTGTGCTGTGGATAAGTCAATGTTGATAGGTAGTTTGTAAAAATGTTCCTTCTCTTTCCCTCTCACATTCTAGGGCAGTGCGTGTGCTGTGGATAAGTCAATGTTGATAGGTAGTTTGTAAAAGAAGAGTTGGATTAGAGAAGAGTCAGTTTTGTGGTTGTTTTCTTTCTTCTACTTAGCAAAAACTAAATCAGTTATAAATAATGTCATTTTATATAGGATGAAAATGAAAATATAGAAACGTAGAAACGAACACAAAGAAAAAAAGTATATATATATATTATAAACGAACACAAAAAGTATTATAAATTTTCTTCTACTTTTTTAAATCACCGGGTATCCGGCACAGCCGACTAATCCGGATTCAGATTCTGCAGAGGGCCATTATGGAGGTGATCCTTTCAACTCAGTTTTCTCCATTCACACCTGAATATTGCTTAAAAGATCAAGCTTTCTTTAGTAATATTATTTGTCTCATACAATTAATTACTCTTTTTTTTTTTAGTATAATCATAGATATCTCTAGTCAACTAAATTAGGACTAAATTCTGCTCAAATCAAGTCAGCCCCATTAAGGAGCAGTGACATTCATCTATGAAAATCGAATCTTTTGGGTCAGAACTACTCATGGATTATGATTGCTACTATTTAACACGTTAATATGCACCTGCATAAAAAAAACTTGTTTTTAGTTTAATTCATATTAGTTAGGTATGCAGTTATGGAGGTTGCTCAGCAAATTCATAATAGAGTTGAGTACCTTAACTATAAGTTCATCTTTGCTAACTCAAACTAACGAACGGAGGTTGAGAAAGTTAGCTTCTACAGAATATATATCCCTGTATGAAATTCAATCAACACCATTTCGAACAAGAACAAAAACCAAGAGCGAAACCAAAAGGAAAAGAAAAGAAAAAATCTTTCTTTCTTATTTCCCTAATCTCTCTTCACAATGCCATTAACCCAAAGCTCATCCCCACAAATAGCAGCAAGTCATGTAGCTGTGTGCACATTTCCATTTAGCAGCCATCCATTCGCTTTCTTCAACTTAGTTCGTAAATTAGCCACAGAAGCTCCTCAAACTCAGTTTTCTTTCTTCAGCTTACCGAAAACAAACTCCATTATCAAGTCATCTCAAAAGAACTCTCCATTACCAACTAACCTTATGTCCTACGACGTAGACGATGGCATTCCGGAAGGAGTTAATCACTTAACAATAGATCATGCCGTGGAAGCCAGGTATTTCTTCGAACAGTTACCGTACAACTTCGAACGCCGTATTGAAGAAGTGCTGGCGGACACCGAGAGAACAACCGGTAGCCGGCGGGAAGTTACTTGCATAATGACGGATGCTGCTCTCTGTTCTCCGCTTGGAAAAATGGCGGAGGATATGAATGTTCCATGGATAGCCTTTATGGTACCTCATCCATATGATCTTGTTTGCTATTTTGAAATGGATAAAATTCAAAAGCTTTTCGCTAATGCTAAAAGCGAAAATGATCATGTAGATGTTATTCCTGGGTTATCTTCTCTACCCTTTAAAGATTTACCCCATGAAATACATTTAAGCAAGCCAAGTAATGAACTTGTGCCATATTTATATCGTATGGCACAAAAACTACCACAAGCAAAAGCTCTTCTGTTGAATGCCTATGAAGAACTAAACCCAATTCCTCTCACAAATTATCTAAAATCAAAAGTTAAGAACTTACTCTACATAGGTTGCTTAACTTTATCGATTACACAGGAGAATGATGGTAGTTCTACTTCTGCAGGTTGTTTATTTTCATGGCTCGATAGACAAAAAGTTGGTTCTGTTGTCTATGTATCTTTTGGAACAGTTTTAGAATTGGGTAGTGAGGAGTTAATGGCATTAGCTGAAGCAATTGAATATAGTGGTAAGCCATTTCTCTGGTCTCTTAAAGACAAATGCAAAGAAAATCTTCCAGAAGGGTTTCTTGAAAGAACAAAAGAGAAAGGAATGGTGGTTTCTTGGGCACCACAGAGAGAGATTCTGCAACATGGTTCAGTTGGTGTGTTTGTAAACCATGGAGGATATCATTCATTGCAGGAGAGTATATTGGGTGGAGTGCCAGTGATTTGTAGGTCAGTTTGGGCAGATAATCATATAAATGCAAAAATTGCGGAGGAGGTGTGGGGGATTGGAGTGAGAGTTGAAGATAGAGTTATCACTAAAAATAGAATGGTTAAGTGTTTGGAAATGGTTTTTGAGCAGGAAAAAATGAAGAAAATGAGACAGGCATGTGATGAACTTAAACAAGTTTTGATCAAAGCTGATGGTCCTGATTCTGTTGCTGCTAAGAATCTGAAGACTTTGTTGCAGTTAATTAGTGGCTAAATTAGAGAGAAGAAGCACGTTATTATTTATATGTATACTATACTTCTAAATAATTAAGAGCATACATATAAAATGCGTAAGAAAATAAATTAAGAGCAGGTTGAATTTTAATTTTAAATTTGTGGATGATGTACTATGCATTTTGTGAAATTACTGTCAAATAAACCGTACTTAATTGCTATTTGATATATATATCTTATTTTTCACTCTTCAAAATATTAGACTTTTGCATAAAGTTGTCCAGATTTTTAGGATTTTTTCGTAGCACCACAAAATTTTCGAGTGACTCATTGTATGCCTCCTAAAGTTGTAATTTTTGGTAATAATTCTTGCATCTTGAGATTGATAGGTGTAATTTTAGAGACCATCAATGCTCCTGAGGTGCTTATTCAACGGCAGGTTTAGGCAAAAAAGTTTTTTCAGAGTTCAATATAATATTATGAACAAGGTTTGTTTTAACTTTATTTTGTAAGTTTTGTGTTTTGAAGTTTTTCTTCTACCTTTTCTAACTAAAAGAAGTTGAAAGGCTATATATATAAATATGCCTCTACCTTCAGAAATTTTTTATGCCTTCAATCATTAATTTTGCTTGCATTATTAAATGAGATGGAGAAGAAGCGCACTTGATAAAAGGATAAAAAAACCTTTACATTCTATATGATTCGAGAGTATTAAGAGGGAGCTCGTATTCCATCAGAATTGAAGTTAGAAAGAAATAGACATTGCCAAATTATGGTTCTCAAAACCGGAACCGGTCTGAACTGGAATCAAAACCGGTCCAAACTAGAATTGGAACCGAAGACCTAAATGGCAAGCGGAGGAAAATCAAGTTCCGCTAAGGGCAAGGGAACGATTGGAAAAACGCAATATTCTTCTATCCCTACAAACGACATCTTTGATTTCACTCCCAACCAATATAATCTTGAGTGGTATCCAAATGAAAATTTAAAAATTTCAACTCAAGAATTTGAATTTAATGATGAGCAATTACAACAAGAGGAAGAGCAAGAGTAAGGTACACAACTTCTTTGAAGAGCAAGATAAAGTTCCGACATATTCGCCATTCATTTCAAGAAGAAATTTAAAGGTGACAAAATATTCGATGTAATTTGCAATTATTGTGAAAAATATTATAAATTCAAACAATCCAGGTACGCATCTTTTAACATTTCTTTATTTCAATATTCTAAAAAACAACAAAAAGAAGAATTAGCAAAAATGATTTCTATGGAACATTGATCTTTTAGTTTTGGTGAAAAGGTAGGTTTTAATCAATACTGTCAAAAAGCTTTAAATCCTTCTGCTAAAAGAGTACCAAGAAATACTATAAAAAGAACTCTTATTACAAGATTGCGTTATTTCAATGAAAAAAAATTGGTTATTTTATTTTAAAAATATACCACCCCTTTATTTTGTTGCTTGTGTGTTTGATCCTAGATGTAAAATTGAAATTTTATCTGAATATTCGACTATTTATTATAAATTATTAAATCTTCATATAGAAGATAGTGTTAATATAAATATAGTATTGCATGAAGTTAGACAAAATATTGTAGAATTATACGGTGAATTTGTTCAATTTGCTCAATTGTGGATAGAATAATTATATAATTATTATATACTTAAGAAAAAAAATTGTCTATTCTTCTTATTAAGGTTAGAGGTTCGATTTGTAAAAAAAAAAAAAAAAAAAAATTATAGAAAGACATTGAAATTTAAAACGAGAATACGCTCATATTAAAAAAGTAAAGAAATAATCGTTGAAAAAAAATTAGAGTAAAAAAAATCACTTAAGCATTGTTCAATATTTTTTTTAATTCTTATGAAAAGTTAAAAGTGTTCAAATTGACATAGTTACTCAAAATATAATTATTGGCATGTGCTTGTTGCTTAGAGTGAAAATATTAATTTATACATATAAATGTAGACTTGACTTTCTAAAAATAATTAAATAACTGAATAGATAATATATATATATATATATATATATAAATATTCCAGATCTTGATGTTCAACATTTCTCAAAGTCTTTATATATCCTTTCAAAAAAAAAAAAAAAAAAAAGTCTTTATATATAAATGTTGCCATCATAGGAATAGCATCACATGACATGTAATTAATTCTTGCAGAATATATATATATATATATATATATTTTCCTTTCTTGAAATTTTTTATTGCCAGCGAAATATGATGATTTAATATTTCTAGAATTATATTCATGAAAAGTTACATTATTAGAAATATTCAATTTCTTGAAGTTAAGGGTAAAAAATTGTAAAATAACTTTTGTTGGCTAAATTCTTAATATGCATATTATTTCAAGTCATACAAATAAAATGAGACGGGAGTAGAAAATTTCATAGTCTAACATGGTTAACTTAAAAAGAATGAAGAAGAAGAAAATTAAGTATTTTTCTCGTAAATAAAGTTAAAATAGAGCACCAAAAATTATGAAGTTACGACGGTGAAGATTTGTTTCAGGTCCGGTCGCCATGTGGGTGCCTGGACTCTTTAGTAAAAAGTTTTACAATCAGCTGTAATAATTAACATAATAAAATTAATATTGACTTGTGTTTGACGCCTGAATGACCAAGAACTGTCACTCTCCACCGTCAACGGAATATTTTGTTATCGTGTTTTCAACCAACTTAGAGCTTCCTTGATCCCTGTCGTCTCTTCCATCAGAGCACTCACCACCCTATCCAGCTTCTGCAGTCGGCCACCAACACACCTCCCCTTGCCATCTCTAACCAGCCATCCTACTCCCGCCATGCCATCCACTGGGTTATAGCTTGCGTGTTTCGTTTTCTATTTAATTTAAAGAGATTTGTATATTGTGAGCGGAACAAAATTTAGTTCATTTTTAATTAATTTTTCTCTCTAATTTTGAACAATGCAAAATGATCATTCCCCTTTATTTTCCTCAACTAATTTTTTTGGCCGCAATATTTTGGACTATAAAAAACTTTTAAATTAAAAATAAAATGACTATTATTTCATATACCTTTGTCATTCTTACCGATTCGAATTTTTTTATATGAAAAGAGTTAGATCTTTATAGATACAATGAAATGCCCTCGTTTAGAAAAATGAATGATTAATTCTTTTCTTTACCTAAAGCTAATAATTACAATTGATTTGAGTAAGAGGGAGAAAAATTGGATTAAACTCGAATCAAACACCACAAAAAAATCGGCATTTTGCGACAGACCAATCGGTCGCAAAATGCCAAAAATTGGTCTCTAATTTCAATTAGCGACTGATCTGAAACCGATATATATCGGTCGCAAAATCGCTCGTCGCAAAGCTTTTTGCAACCGATGTTCTCTTCGGTCGCAAATTAGCGACCGATATAATCGGTCGCAAACTTGAATAATCGGTCCAAAATGTTGGTCGTGTTTCATTTGGAAACTTTGTCGCAAATTGGTCGCAGAAAAAATCCGTCGCAATTTTAAAATTCGGTCGTAAATTGTAAATTTAAAATTTTAATTTTTGGTAGTAAATCGGTCGCAAAATTGAAAAAAACGAAAAAAAATTAAATATTATTACGAAACTATAATTTTTTCGCATCTGTGAAAATTGACATACATATATATATATCACACACGCAATTCAAGAACAATATAAAAATGTAATTTTTATTGTACTGAACAAAATATCAAAGTACAAATAAAAAACTAAAAAGGTCCAAAATCAAATCTACGCGGCTGCTCATCTGCACGATCCGATGTCGGATCGTCGGGAGAAGTATCTGCTGGATGTGCTGTAGTTCCAGGAGGGGTGACCAAGGTATAGTCTGCAGCATCGGGATCAGAAGTCAGTAGTGGCTGCTGCTGAGACGTCGAAACATTTCGATCTGTAGCAGGCGCAGGATTAGAGGAAGAAGTACTAGCACCGGGCTCACCGGACAGCTGCATCACATGCGCTCTAAGCTCTGCAATCTGCCTCTGCTGATCATCAACACTAGCCCATAATTTAGTAAACTGCTCGGCAGTGTGCTCAGGCTGTGGTCCTGCGCTGACTGTAAAAGCGTGAGCTGCTGAGCCGCAGTAAAGCTGTGATGTCTGAGACCCGATGCCGTATACCTTCCTCTTCTTCTCGCCCCCTACAGCCTCGAGATAAAGTGCTACCTCATCAATTCTTGACTCAGCTTCAGATTCATCAGTCTGAGAAGAAATAAGACGCTCCCGAGCTGTAGTATAAAATAAAGAATAGATTGTAATCTTAGAATAATAATAAGTGGTCACGGAAAACATACAATAAGTGGTCAAATTTAGATTAGATCGTAATCTTAGAAATTAAAATCAAGAGTTTGAATTCATGTGTAAGTCAATTTAAAAAGATTTAATAATTTAAAAAGATTTAATGTTAAACACTGATTTAAAATATGTCAATTTTCAATAAATATGGTTCCGATTTCTTAAATTAGAAAATTGAATGAGAACTAACAATTTCAATTTCAGTTCAATTTGAACTGAAATTAGGGTTATCACATGTTCTCTCTTTCTCCATAAATAAAATTTCTCATAATCCCCCTTTCATCATGACCAAAAGGAAGAGAATCCTCCACCATCAAGTGTTGTTTCCACTAACCATGTTGAAAGCCAAACCAATAATAAACTATGCAATAGTTTTACTCACAGAACTTGAATGATTTCAAATTAGTAAATCCCAAATAAAAAAAAAAAAAAAATTGAAATTTTGCTGGTTAAAGTAGCCCACAAAACCCAATGAGCATTGAGCACATTATGCTTCTGGATTAGCTGAAACCATTAAAATAAAATAATAATAAAAAAAAAAGTCTAAACACATAAAAGAAGTTTGTGTTAGACTTTTAACCTTATCTGAACTAATACCCACCCTTCATTGAAAATTTTGAACATCTTTAAGCTTAACCACACCCTTGGGTTTTGACCATAGGAAAAAAATTCCTTATTTCCTGTCAAAATATACTATTATATTTTTTTAAAATTTATTAAAGCCAGGTGGGTTCTAGATTAAAGAAACTTCGTAGTTGAAATAATATTAAGAACTACATGCATTAAAGTATAGCCTTTTTCAGATTTCAATTTCAGCTATTAAAGCGCTAAAATAATTTAAATTAAATTGGCTATATAAGATGAGATGAGATGATGTCATGTTACTGTATGATGCCCAGTGTTTTTTCTCTCTACACAGATAATTAGAAATCAATCAAGTCTAAAAAATATAAATTTATCATTAGAATAATTGATAAATAACACTAAAGTCTATTTTTATGATCTAAGCATTACAGATCTCTCTATTCTCTAGCTAATAATAGTCAACCCTTTAAGGTAATATAGGTAGCTAGCTAGGTGCATTATTTATTACCGAAGGCCATGTAATTAAATCTAAATTAATCTCAAACTATATATTAAATAATCCCTACAAGTAATTATATGGTGCTAAAATTTCGTTTCCCACGACGTGCCGTGCCGTTCCAGCTACTATTGCATGCTTCTCTCATACTTAAACTAAATCATAATTATTATAATAATTAAATTAAAATTATTTATTTGCATGATCAAACTTGTAATTCTGTGATTATAATGAATCATATACAGGACTAAAAATTATAATTAAATTAATAAATAAACAATTTCAGTATTTTGCATGTCATTTTCTAATATACAGCATATTGCCACTTTTATTTGAATATTACTCTTGATTTGATTTTCAGTGTTTAACATTAAATCTTTTTAAATTTGATTTTAATTCCTTGGTCACGAAAAATATACATAAAATAATAATAATAATAAGAAGAACAAGAACAATAACAAGAACAAAAACAAGAATAATAAGAAGCAGAAGAAGAAGAAAAGAGAAGAAGAAAATAAGAAGAACAAGAAGAAGAGGAACAAGGGAATAACAACAACAACAACAACAAGAAGAAGAAGAAGAAGAAGAACAACAACAAGAACAATAAACAAATAAACAAGAACAAGAGGAAGAAGAAAAAAGAACAATAATAATAATAATAATAATAATAAAGAATAATAATAATAACAGAACAAATACATAGAAAATAATAATAATAAAATAATAATAATAATAACAGTAGCAATTTAATAACAATAACAATAACAATATAAGAATAATAATAATAATATAATAATAACAACACAACACAACAACAATAACAATATATAATAATAATAATTAAACATTAACAATAATAATAATAGAATAATAATAATAATAATAATAATAATAATAATATAATAATAATGATAATAAGAATAATAATAATAATAATAATAATAATAATAATAATAATAACAGCAACAATTTAATACAATAATAATAATAATAATAATAATAACAACAACATTAACAATAATAATAATAATAATAATAATAATAATAATAATAATAATAATAATAATAATAATATTAACAGTAACAATAATAATAAATTGCAAAAAGCACATAAATCGCAAAAAAAAAAAAAAAAAAAATCGAAAAAAAATAAATTGCAAAACTAATTACCTCAAAACGGTGGCGAACGGCGTTGAGGAGTGACCGGATCTGCAATGGAGCGGCGGTGGCGGCGTCAGGCGGGCTAGAGCGGTGTCAGGAGGGGCTGGAGTGGTGCTGCGGACGGAGGAGAGGAGAGGAGAAGGAGAAGAAAGAAAGAAGAAGAAAGAAGAAGAAAGAAAAAGGAGGGCGTCTGACGTTTAAAGCCCTAAATTTTGCGACCGACTAATCGATCGCAAATTTTTATTCTGCGACGTCGTTTTACTTCGAGACAAAATTGCAACCGATTTGAGACTCCAAATGTTGGTCGCAAATAATCGGTCGCAATTATGTCGCAAATAATCGGTCTCAGAACTTATTCCTAATTTTGAAGCGCGCAATTTTGCGACGGAAAAATACGTAGTCGCAAATTGGTCGCAAAATCCATAGTACAAGGATCGCAAACTGAAAACCAAACTCGCGAGAATTTTCAGTGCTAAAATCTGCGACTATTTGTCTATAGGTCGCAAATCGGTTGCAAAATTGCGACTGATTTCAGTCGGTCGCAAAAATTGGTCGCAATTCGGCGTTTTTTTTTTTTTTTTTTGTAGTGAAATTGATCTAATTTAGTTTTTATTAATCGATTTGGTTTCAATTTATAATTTCAATGATTTAGATTTCAGTTTTTAGTTTGGTTAAGTTAATTTGTTGAAATTGAATCAATCAACTGGTTTATTTTTTATTTTTTTTTTGAATGGAAATCAACTGGTTTAATTTAATTTCATATATAGTTTAGTTGCAGTTTGGTTTAAAAAAAAAAAAAAAAGCAACTTCAGTTTTTAATTTTTCAGTTTGGTTTATAATTGTAATTAACAAAAATAATAAAATTTAAAATTAATTTAATTTTTTGTATTCATTTGCAAAGTTGATTAATTTTCTTTATCTTGTATAAGTATTCAAAAAAATTCCCTTTCAAAAAAAAAGTATTCAAAATAAAATTTATCCGAATTTTCTCAAGAAACTTACACAAGCTTGCTTACATTACGTATAAAAATTGCATATGAAAAATATTTGCATGAGGCACATATCTTAAGTAGCAACCATGGACCTCTGTTTATTTATTTATATAGCACTATATATATATGCACATATAAAATAAGATCTTTAGCCACTGATTAAGTGCAACAGAGTCTTTCGATTCTTAGCAGCAACACCATCAGGACCATCAGCTTCGATCAAAACTTGTCTAAGTTCATTACAAGCCTGTCTCATTTTCTTCGCTTTTTCCTGCTCAAAAACCATTTCCAAGCACTTAACAATTCCACTTTTAGTAATAACCCTACCTTCAACTCTCACAGCAACCCCCCACACCTCCTCTGCAACTTTTGCATTTATATGATTATCTGCCCAAACTGACCTACAAATCATTGGCACTCCGCCCAATATACTCTCCCACATAGAATTATACCCACCATGGTTTACAAACACACCAACTGAACCATGTTGCAGAATCTCTCTCTGTGGTGCCCAAGAAACCACCATTCCTTTCTCTTTTGTTCTTTCAAGAAACCCTTCTGGAAGATTTTCTTTGCATTTGTCTTTAAGAGACCAGAGAAATGGCTTACCGCTATATTCAATTGCTTCCGCTAGTGCCATTAACTCTTCACTACCCAATTCTACAACTGTTCCAAAAGATATATAGACAACAGAACTAACTTTTTGTCTATCGAGCCATGAAAATAAACAACCTGTAGAAGTAGAACTACCATCATTCTCCTGTGTAATCGATAAAGTTGAGCAACCAATGTAGAGTAAGTTCTTAACTCTTAATTTTAGATAATTTGTGAGAGGAATTGGGTTTAGTTCTTCATAGGTATTCAACAAAAGAGCTTTTGCTTGTGGTAGTTTTTGTGCCATACGATATAAATATGGCACAAGTTCATTACTTGGCTCGCTTAAATGTATTTCAAGGGGTAAATCTTTAAAGGGTAGAGAAGATAATCCAGGAATAACATCTAGATGATCATTTTCGTTTTTAGCATTAGCGAAAAGCTTTTGAATTTTATCCATTTCAAAACAGCAAACAAGATCATTTGGATGAGGTACCATAAAGGCTATCCATGGAACATTCATATCCTCCGCCATTTTTCCAAGCGGAGAACAGATAACAGCATCCGTCATTATGCAAGTAACTTCCCGCCGGCTACCGGTTGTTCTCTCGGTGTCCGCCAGCACTTCTTCAATACGGCGTTCGAAGTTGTACGGTAACTGTTTGAGGAAATGCCGGACTTTCACGGCATGATCTATTGTTAAGTGATTAACTCCTTCCGGAATGCCATCGTCTACGTCGTAGGACATGAGTTTGGCTGGTAATGGAGAGTTCTTTTGAGATGACTAGATAATGGAGTTTGTTTTCGGTAAGCTGAAGAAAGAAAACTGAGTTTGAGACGCTTCTGTGGCTAATTTACGAACTAAGTTGAAGAAAGCTATTGGATGGCTACTAAATGGCCATGTGCACACAGCTACATGACTTGCTGCAATTTGTGGTGATGAGCTTTGTGTTAATGGCATTGTGAAGAGAGATTAGGGAAATAAGAAAGGAAGATTTTTTTTTTATTTTTTGGTCTTTTCCTTTTGGTTTCGCTCTTAGTTTTTGTTCTTGTTTGAAATGGTATTGATTGCATTTTATAGAGGGATCTATATTCTGTAGTAGCTAACTTTCTCAACCTCCGTTCCTTAGTGTGACTAACAGTGATTTGGAATTTGCCGACTATAACATGAAAAAAAAAACCCAAAGTCAAAATTTTTAAAAAGAAAAAGGTGCTAAATCCGATTTTTTAGTAATTAATTAAGTTGGTGGGATTAAAATTGATAACCCGTTTTGTGTAGTCATTGTCTAAAAGGGTATAAAGTAAATAAATTAATAATGTAAAGGGAGTTTTAATTAGTATCAAAAGATGGTGACAGATGACTGACGGGGTTGGTAAAGAAGGATGGGATCCAAGATTTAATTTGTTTGTTGGCATGGGAAATAAGGGTGTTTTAGTCAAAACATACAACTAAAATTCACCATTAATTAGAAATTCCCAACTTCTTAATTAAAATATATTTGTTTTAATACAAAGTCAATATACAGACGTGGAGAGATTTTTTGCAAGTATATGAAAATCGTAATAAGTAATATAGAATGAGTTGAGTATCATTTTCATGAAAATTATATATCAAGTACCAAAATTATGTTAATTTATTATTATTTAAACGGCAATAAAGGGATTTATTTTAAAAAATTAAATTAAACAAATAAAAGAGAACAAAAAAATCAAGCAACAATATTTGACGAAAAAAAATCAATGATTTAAAGCTACTAGGGATTTTGACTTTACTTAATTCTATCTAATTTATTTTATTAGTTTGATAATCAATTTTAATTTTTTAAGTAGGGGAAATATCCCGATATATTGTCAGCTATTTTAACCCGGTCTAATTACTTATCTTTTAATATCGCAATCAAACATGAATTAAATCATTAAGTTTTATGGTTTGTTTATGAATTCATAACCTAAGGTCATTAACTTATGAAAACCCCCCATGAGTCAAACCATATAGCTTCCGCATCAAGTTATTATTCTCATATAATTTATTACCCTATTCATATAAAAAACCCTTCTCCTGATAGTGATTAGTGAAATAAATCAATCCAGGGAAAAAATTTGTCTGGAAGCATTAAGTTCAATAATAAATTATATCATGAACAAGAAAAAGCAAATATAATATTATAAATTGGAATCAAAATTAAGTTATATCAAATCTATAGTATGAAAGTTTTAGTTCAACATAGTAATTAAATAAAACTCAATTAAAGTTGTAAATATTCTCATAATCAACATGAATATAGAAAATAAAACAAGAAAAGAGTTTAGAAATAAAAACTAGTTAATGATTGGTTTAGGCGGCTTCCTTGAATCTTGACACAAATCTTGAATACTCAAAGTCTTGGAGAAAGAGAAAATAATAGAACAAAAGATGGAATATACAATGAATGAATCCGTCTTTATGGCTAGTCTCTCTATTTATATAGAATTTCTAGAATATCACGTCGAGTAAATATCAACTAGCTAGCTAATTGGTTAGTATTAACCTTTTAGTATTGATTAATCTAAACTCAAGTAAGCTCATATTACACATTTTCATCTTATGGGTTAAAACATTAATAATAAAATTTTTATATTATTCAAACTCAAATAATAGTATAAATCTTTCTTCTTTTTAAATAATATTTACTTACATGGTCTACCAAAAGATTCAATCAGATTGGTTTGTACATGTTCTGATGCTCTTATCATAAGTACAAGACAAGTTGATTTCAATAAAAGGATATTAAAAACTTCAAAAACATCAGCAAAACTTGTTAATTTCTAGAACAATTTTGTTTTTAAAATGAGCGAGGCTCAATGAACTGAAATAATATTGTGAGAATATAGTATGGGTAGTCATTCGCTTTGAAAAATTTTCACCATATGGCTATAACTTTTTGCAACTGTGAGGACTCAAAACTCAAAACTTTCCACTCCCACGTGTCCTACAAGTTACGAGAAAACCAACCAGAATAAACACAAAATTTTTAGTATATAGTAATCATGCAGTAAATTGCTGGTATAGTTTTTAGCATGCTTGAAGGTTTAGTAACGATAAAGTTCATTTTTGCCTAGTTAAATTGATAAACGCACGGTTGAGAAAGTCAAGTATTAGAGATCCCTCTATAAACTCAATCAACACCATTGCAAAAAAGAACAAGAACTGAGAGAGAAACCAAGAGAACCAAAAAAACAAAAAAAAAAAAAAAAAAGGAAATCTCTCTTCAAAATGCCACTAGCCAAATGCTCATCACCACTAGCCAAATGCACTTGGCCATTTAGTAGCCATCTCTTAGCTTTCTTCAACTTAGCACGTCAATTAGCAACAGAAGCTCCTCAAATTCAGTTTTCCTTCCTCAGCTTAGCAAAAACCAACTCCATTATCAAGTCATCTCAAAAGACCTTTCTTCTACCAACCAACCTGAAGTCCTACGATGTAGACGATAGGATTCCAAAAGGAGTTAATCACTTGACAATAGATCATGGCGAAGAATTCAGGCATTTCGTCGAACGGTTACCGTACAACTTCGAACGCCGCATTGAAGAAGTGCTGGCGGACACCGAGAGAACAACCGGTAGCCGGCGGGAAGTTACTTGCATAATGACGGATGCTGTTATCTGTTCTCCGCTTGGAAAAATGGCGGAGGATATGAATGTTCCATGGATAGCCTTTATGGTACCTCATCCAAATGATCTTGTTTGCTATTTTGAGATGGATAAAATTCAAAAGCTTTTCGCTAATGCTAAAAGCGAAAATGATCATGTAGATGTTATTCCTGGATTATCTTCCTTACCTTTAAAGATTTACCCCATGAAATACATTTAAGCAAGCCAAGTAATGAACTTGTGCTATATTTATATCGTATGGCACAAAAACTACCACAAGCAAAAGCTCTTTTGTTGAATACCTATGAAGAACTAAACCCAATTCCTCTCACAAATTATCTAAAATCAAAAGTTAAGAACTTACTCTAAATAGGTTGCTTAACTTCATCGATTACACAGGAGAATGATGGTAGTTCAACTTCTGCAGGTTGTTTATTTTCATGGCTCGATAGACAAAAAGTTGGTTCTGTTGTCTATATATCTTTTGGAACAGTTGTAGAATTGGATAGTGAAGAGTTAATGGCATTAGCTGAAGCAATTGAATTTAGTGGCAAGCCATTTCTCTGGTATCTTAAAGACAAATGCAAAGAAAATCTTACAGAAGGGTTTCTTGAAAGAACAAAAGAGAAAGGAATGGTGGTTTCTTGGGCACCACAGAGAGAGATTCTGCAACATGGTTCAGTTGGTGTGTTTGTAAACCATGGAGGGTATCATTCATTGCAGGAGAGTACATTGGGTGGAGTGCCAGTGATTTGTAGGTCACATTTCAGCTGTCTACTTAAAATATTTAAATGGACCTAAGCTAGAAGCATTTTCTAATACGAATTCCAAATTGCAATTTGCACTATATAAGGAATGCTCATTCTCTTGTTATTAAGCCAAGCAAAAAAGAGTTGAAAAAAAGAAACTAGCCATTTTTAGGTAATTGCGTGCCAAAAATGGTTCAAGGGGATGACAGTACCCGAGGATCAAGTTCAAGTGATCAATCGCAGATGAATATCCCAGGGGCAGGCGATGCACAAACAAGAAATGCTCATGGAGGAGAAAATTCCCAGGTGGGGAATGCATCTGGTGGCAGTACACAAGCTGAAAATTCACAGTACACGAGCCAGCAAATGGTTTACAGCGTAGGACCTCAGTCCTGGAACCCTCATGGTTTAAACCCTTATATTTGGGGAAACCCTTACATGGTGAATCCTATGTGTGGGAACCCGTGCTTGATGAACCCTTATTGGGTTCATCCTTCCCAGGTAGTTTGTGCTAACCCTAAATGTTGGCACCCACAATGTGTAACAGCAGAAGATGGATGTCATAAAACAACCAGATTTCGTTTCACAAGAGGAAAATAGCCAAGACCCTCCAAGCAGGACTGTCCAAGATCCCAAACCAGAGAACGTCCCACAAAAGAGAAATGTTCAGGCAAGAAAATCTGAAAAAGGTAGTTCAAAAAATGACATTATAAAGCATCAGAATGGATCAACGGTTCGTTCATTAGTTCTAGAACTGCCAAGAAGAAGGATCGTAATCTTTGATAGGGCTGCCGCTTTTTGGCCGCCAGTTATCAAACTATCTCCCACGCCCAGGGAGATATGGGGTGTTAATATATTGGGGTTTGTCCTTATTTGTTCTCTTGATGGCCTTTATGATTTATGGTTATGTTACGGGAAATTTTCATTTTGAATTTGAAATGTAATGAGGAAATCATCGTTCGTGACACGCAGTGCAGAAAGCCATGTTCTAATGATCATCGAAGAAGCCATGTTTCCTGCAATTTTATGATGTATTATCTTTTTCAATTCAATAAAAACTTATTACAAGAGAAAATCTTACTTGGCCAAAAGAAAGATATTGAAAATAGATTGAAATTTTACTTTGAATTAAGTTGAAATACTAATTAGTAAACTGGTTAAATTTGACAAGTTTGTTGAATCAATTCTATTTAGAATTCCATTTACAAACGAATATTCATATTGTAATAAAATCTAAAATATATTTACATAAAGAGAAAAAATAATGAAAATAAAGAGATAGGGATGAGAGGAAGAAGAAGAATTAGAAGATGGAGAGGAAAGATAGAAAAAGAAGAGGAAAGAGAGGGGGGAGAGAAAAGAAAAGAAAAGAAAAGAAAAGGATGGAAAATGAGAAGATGAGCATTTATGGGATTGAATTCATTTATTAATTTTAAATATTAAATATAATTAATAATATATCCAAATTGTCAAAAATATGATTCTTTTTATTTGTTTATGAGAACTTAAGTATAAATATTATGCAAAAATTTGATCACCATTTAATAAAAAACATCCAATAATGTTATGCAGATTTTATTTTGGTTTACATAAGTAAGCCAAAAAAAAAAAAGAGTTTTTATTAGCAAGGAAGAACACTCCAATTGTGGATAATTATATAATTATTATATACTTAAGAAAAAAATTGTCTATTCTTCTTATTAAGGTCAGAAGTTCGAGTTGTAAAAAAAAAAAAAAAAAATTATAGAGAGACATATTGAAACTTAAAACGAGGATAATGTTAATTTATAATCCTTGTTATAATCTTTGTTCTTATTAAAGATAAATAAAATTTTACTATTTATATAAAATAATTCTTCCCATTTTACTATTTCAATATATATATATATATATATATATATATATATATATATATATATATATATATATATATATATATATTAATTTATTATTCTCTATATTAATTGTTTCTTAGAAATTAACATAAAATATGAATTTTCTATGTTAATCAAGCTTTCTTTCCTTTTTTTTTTTTTCCCTTTTAAAATGGAGAGCAAAGATTAAAGAATTACAAGTATATTTTAGGATAAGCTAAAATCAAGTTTTCTTTTCTTTTTTTTTTTTTAAATCATCCGGTATCCGGCACAGCTGACTAATTCGGATTCGAGTTCTACAAACACCCATTATGGAGGGTAACAGTTCCAACTCAGTTTTCTCTATTCACTCCCGAATATTGCTTAAAAGATCAAGCTTTCTTTAATAATATTATTTTTCTCATACAATTGCTTGCTCCTGTTTTTTTTCTTTTTTAGTATAATCATAGATATCTCTAACCAACTAAGTTAGGACTAAATTCTGCTCAAATCAGGTCAGTCCCATTAAGGAGCGGTGGCATTCATTCATGAAAATCGATTCTTTTGCATTGAACTATTCATCGATTACGATTGCTACTATTTAACACGTTAATATGCACCTGCATAAATAAACTTGTTTTTAGTTTAATTCATATTAGTTAGGTATGTTATGGAGGTTGCTCAGCAAATGCATAATAGAGTTTATTACCTAAACTAAGTTTGCTTAGTCAAACTAACGAACGGAGGTTGAGAAAGTTAGCTACTACAGAGTATAGATCCCTGTATAAAATGCAATCAATACCATTTCAAACAAGAACAAAAACTAAGAGCGAAACCAAAAGGAAAAGACAAAAAAAAAAAAAAAAAAAAATCTTTCTATCTTATTTCCCAAATCTCTCTTCACAATGCCATCAACCCAAAGCTCATCGCCACAAATAGCAGCAAGTCATGTAGCTGTGTGCACATGGCCATTTAGTAGCCATCCATTAGGTTTCTTCAACTTAGTTCGTAAATTAGCCACAGAAGCTCCTCAAACTCAGTTTTCTTTCTTCAGCTTACCGAAAACAAACTCCATTATCAAGTCATCTCAAAAGAACTCTCCATTACCAACTAACCTAATGTCCTACGACGTAGACGATGGCATTCCGGAAGGAGTTAATCACTTAACAATAGATCATGCCGTGGAAGTCAGGCATTTCCTCGAACAGTTACCGTACAACTTCGAACACCGTATTGAAGAAGTGCTGGCGGACACCGAGAGAACAACCGGTAGCCGGCGGGAAGTTACTTGCATAATGACGGATGCTGTTATCTGTTCTCCGCTGGGAAAAATGGCGGAGGATATGAATGTTCCATGGATAGCCTTTACGGTACCTCATCCAAATGATCTTGTTTGCTATTTTGAAATGGATAAAATTCAAAAGCTTTTCGCTAATGCTAAAAGCGAAAATGATCGTGTTGATGTTATTCCTGGATTATCTTCTCTACCCTTTAAAGATTTACCCCATGAAATACATTTAAGCAAGCCAAGTAATGAACTTGTGCCATATTTATATCGTATGGCACAAAAACTACCACAAGCAAAAGCTCTTTTGTTGAATACCTATGAAGAACTAAACCCAATTCCTCTCACAAATTATCTAAAATCAAAAGTTAAGAACTTACTCTACATAGGTTGCTTAACTTTATCGATTACACAGGAGAATGATGGTGGTTCTACTTCTGCAGGTTGTTTATTTTCATGGCTCGATAGACAAAAAGTTGGTTCTGTTGTCTATGTATCTTTTGGAACTGTTGTAGAATTGGGTAGTGAAGAGTTAATGGCACTAGCGGAAGCAATTGAATATAGCGGTAAGCCATTTCTCTGGTCTCTTAAAGACAAATGCAAAGAAAATCTTCCAGAAGGGTTTCTTGAAAGAACAAAAGAGAAAGGAATGGTGGTTTCTTGGGCACCACAGAGAGAGATTCTGCAACATGGTTCAGTTGGTGTGTTTGTAAACCATGGTGGGTATAATTCTATGTGGGAGAGTATATTGGGCGGAGTGCCAATGATTTGTAGGTCAGTTTGGGCAGATAATCATATAAATGCAAAAGTTGCAGAGGAGGTGTGGGGGGTTGCTGTGAGAGTTGAAGGTAGGGTTATTACTAAAAGTGGAATTGTTAAGTGCTTGGAAATGGTTTTTGAGCAGGAAAAAGAGAAGAAAATGAGACAGGCTTGTAAGGAACTTAGACAAGTTTTGATCGAAGCTGATGGTCCTGATGGTGTTGCTGCTAAGAATCGAAAGACTCTGTTGCACTTAATCAGTGGCTAAAGATCTTATTTTATATGTGCATGCATATATATATATATATATATATATATATATATATATATATATAGTGCTACATAAATAAATGAACAGAGGGCCATGGTTGCTACTTAAGATATGTGTCTCATGCAAATATTTTTCTTATGCAATTTTCATACCTAATGTAAGCAATTATTGAGTGAATTGACTATATTTCTTTAATTTGTCTATATTACTGTCAGAAATTAAAACAATCATTATTAATGGCAAAAATGAAAAAAATAATTTATTATTTATGAAATTCACAAATGTGATAAATATTTGAGAACATAATATTATCCGTTTCTTGCGTGATGTGTTTGTAGCGCATGGTGCCTGTCCTTATCAAAAAAAAAAAAAAAAAAAACACATGGTGGGTACAATTGTTTGTGGGTCTGGCAGATAATCATATAAATGCAAAATTGCAGGAGTGTGGGGTTGAGGGTATAATTATTAGACTAAATGATAAAAAGAAGTCCTAATCTTTGACAATTTTTGTAATTTCAGCAATTATGGCTATGAATTTATTTTTTTCGTTATAATTATAGTCTCTTTTGTGTGACAGCGAAAATGATTTAATATTTCTAGAATTATATTCATGAAAATTTACATTATTACAAATAAAATAAATTATATCAATTAACATAAAAATAAAGTATGAAAGCGTTGATCGGCTTAGATCTCCTCATAATTATATCAATTAACTACTTATCCATAAAAATAAATCGATTTTTCAATTTTACTTTTATTTATAGTAAATGCAAAAATTGTCTTTAATTCTCTATAATTTTTTTAAAGGATAATTTAATTAAATTAATGAACATTTTATTATAATTTAAGATACAACAAATATTTGTGAATGAAGGGAGTATTTCTTTTTCTTTTACAAGAGACTCTAACTAAAACAAAAACTATAATAAATAAAGAGAAAGATATAAATATCATACAAATGCTATGAGATAGGGGTGCCCGAATTCCAGTTTTTGAAACCGGAACCGTCGATTCAGAACCGATTGGAACCGAAACTGGCTAGAACTGGAACCATATTGAAGAGGTTGCTGTTCGGTTTCAGCTTTAAATTTTTAGAATCGTGAATAGGTGGTTTAAAGAACTGGTCGAAACCGAAGGTTTTGATAATCGCTTAGAACCAGCAGTTCCAACACATTTTTATTTTATTTTTATCAAAATCTTCAAATTAACCCCTCTAACATCTATAAACGGCTATATAATATCTAGTTATATTAACGGTATTTGTGTAAGTTAGATTTTTTAACTTTAAAACTATGTAAAACCGATCGAAAAACCGTTGATTTTGGAACTATTAAGGAACCAGAATCATCGGTTTTACAATCTTGCTTTACTTTTTATACATAATTAAAAGTCTTGACTTTGATCACCATGGTGGTAAGATACAACTAAGAAACTTGAAACTGAGAAGTATCTGAAACTGAGAAACTTTAATGTCCTTGACCAAATTCCTCTTGAAACAACTGAGAAGTATCTTTCTCTGAGTTGGCTTCAGGCCATCAATCACGGAAGGAATAGATCTTTGAAGATCCGCCACTGAAAACAAAATAAGCTCCTTGTTAATGAACTTGCTGTATTTTATTAGCTTCGGTATAAAAGGATAGAACATTTCCACTGCTATGAGTTGCCTGTACAAGATAGAGCACCAAAAATTATGAAGTTCCGACGGTGAAGATTTGTTTCAGGTGGGTGCCTGGACTGTTCTTTTTTGTTTATTATTTTTCTCAATAAAAGGAAAACATTTATATTTTTCCGTTGTTTTCTTTTTTTTTAAGGTATAATTTTCCTTTGTTTTCAAAGCTATAAATTTACAATTTTAAATTCATTCTTATTTATTTATAGATATATAATGTGAAAGGGTATTATTATAATTATGTATAATATCATTTATTCTCGATATGTTTTTTTTTTTTTTTTTAACTGAAAGATGACTTAATTATTATTAGTATCCATCAAAATTATATCATGAATAAAAGAAAGATAATTCATGATCCATTATGAATCAGACATAGAACCAGCAGTATGAGCTATCAATGCGTTGCTTGACTCACTGATCTCTTTAACAAAAGCAAATGATAAAAAATTGAACTCCTTTGTAAAAAGTTTTACAATCAGCTGTAATAACGTAAGAAAAATAATATTGACTTGTGTTTGACTCTCGAATGACCAACAACTGTGACTCTCCACCTTCAATGGAACATTTTGGTATCGTGTTTTCAACCAACTTAGAGCTTCCTTGATCCCTGTCGTCTCTGCCATCAGAGCACTCACCACACTATCCAGTTTCGGCAGTCGGCCATCAACACATCTCCCCTCGCCATCTCTAACCAGGCATCCTACTCCCGCCATGTCATCCAATGGGTTATAGTTTGCGTGTTTCGTTTTCTATTTAATTTAAAGAGATTATATATTGTGAGCAGAACAAAATTTAGTACATTTTTAATTAATTTTTCTCTCTAATTTTGAACAATGCAAAATGATCCTTCCCCTTTATTTTCCTCAGTTAATTTTTTTGGCTGCAATATTTTAGACTATAAAAAACTTTTATCTCATATACCTTCGTGGTTCTTACTAATTTGAATTTTTTTATACGAAAAGAGTTCATTACAAGCCTATCTCATTTTCTTCCCCTTTTCCTGCTCAAAAATCATTTCCAAGCACTTAACAATTCCACTTTGAGTAATAACCCTACCTTCAACTCTCACAGCAACCCCCCACACCTCCTCTGCAACTTTTGCATTTATATGATTATCTGCCCAAACTGACCTACAAATCATTGGCACTCCACCCAATATACTCTCCAACATAGAATTATACCCACCATGGTTTACAAACACACCAATTGAAACATGTTGCAGAACATCTCTTTGTGCAACCCAAGGAACCACCTTTCCTTTCTCTTTACTTCTTTCAAGAAACCCTTTTGGAAGATTTTCTTTATATTTTTCTTTAAGAGACCAAAGAAATGGCTTACCACTAAATTCAATTGCTTCAGCTAATGCCATTAACTCTTCACTTTCCAATTCTAAAACTGTTCCAAAAGATATATAGACAACAGAACCAACTTTTTGTCTATCGAGCCATGAAAATAAACAACCTGCAGAACTAGAACTACCATCATTCTCCTGTGTAATCGATAAAGTTGAGCAACCAATGTAGAGTAAGTTCTTAACTTTTAATTTTAGATAATTTGTGAGAGGAATTGGGTTTAGTTCTTCTTAGGTATTCAACAAAAGAGCTTTTGCTTGTGGTAGTTTTTGTGCCATACGATATAAATATGGTACAAGTTCATTACTTGGCTCGCTTAAATGTATTTCATGGGGTAAATCTTTAAAAGGGTAGAGAAGAAAATCCAGGAATAACATCTACATGATCATTTTCTCTTTTAGCGTTAGCGAAAAGCTTTTGAATTTTATCCATTTCAAAATAGCAAACAAGACCATGTGGTGTAGGTACTGTAAAGGCTATCCATGGAATATTCATATCCTCGCCATTTTTCCAACCGGAAAACAGATAACAGCATCTGTCATTATGAAGTGTCAGAAAATTAGGTATTAGAGATCCCTCTATAAAATTCAATCAACGACGTTAAAAGAACTCTAACCAAAACCTCACTTCAACAAATAGCACCATATTTCTTTTTAGTGGCCATCAATTAGCTTTCTTTTACTTGGTACATAAACTGGCAACAGAAGCTTCTCAATTTCATTTTTCTTTCTTCTACTTAGCAAAAACTAACCCAATTGTAAATAATGTCATTTTATATTGGATGAAAATGAAAATTAAAATATAGAACGCAGAAACGAACATAAAGAAAAAAGTATTTATATATATATTTTTTAAATATAAGAGAAGAAAAATGTAAAAATATTTAGTAGAAAAAAATGTGATATTTATTGTGAAATGTATATATGTATCCTTGTTATAATCTTTGTTCTTATTAAAGATGAATAAAATTTTACTATTTATATAAAATAATTCTTCCTATTTTACTATATATATATATATTAATTTATTATTCTCTATATTAGTTGTTTCTTAGAAATTAACATAAAATATGAATTTTCTATATTAATCAAGCTTTCTTTCCTCCTTTTTTTTTTTTTACTTTTAAAATGGAGAGCAAAGCTTAAAGAATTACATGCACATTCTAGGATGAGCTAAAATCAAGTTTTCTTCTTCGTTTTTTTTTTTTTTAAACCACCTGGTATCCAGCACAGCTGACTAATCTGGATTCGGATTCTGCAAAGACCCATTATGGGGGCGACCGTTCCAACTCAATTTTCTCCATTCACACTAGAATATTGCTTAAAAGATCAAGCTTTCTTTAGTAATATTATTTTTCTCATTCAATTGCTTACTCTTTTTTTTTTTTTTTAGTATAATTATAGATATCTCTAGCCAATTAAGTTAGGACTAAATTCTGCTCAAATTAGGTCAACCCCATTAAGGAGGAGTGGCACTCATCGATTGCGATTGCTAATATTTAAAACCTTAATATGCACCTGCATAAATAAACGTGTTTTTAGTTTAATTCATATTAGTTAGGTATGTTATGGAGGTTGCTCAGCAAATCCATAATAGAGTTTAGTACCTAAACTAAGTTCATCTTTGCTTAGTCAAACTAACGAATGGAGGTTGAGAAAGTTAGCTACTACAGAATATAGATCCCTCTATAAAATGCAATCAATACCATTTCAAACAAGAACAAAAACTAAGAGCGAAACCAAAAGGAAAAGACCAAAAAAAAAAAAAAAAACTTTCTTTCTTATTTCCCTATTCTCTCTTCACAATGCCATTAACCCAAAGCTCATCACCACAAATAGCAGCAAGTCATGTAGCTGTGTGCACATGGCCATTTAGTAGCCATCCATTAGGTTTCTTCAACTTAGTTCGTAAATTAGCCACAGAAGCTCCTCAAACTCAGTTTTCTTTCTTCAGCTTACCGAAAGCAAACTCCATTATCAAGTCATCTCAAAAGAACTCTCCATTACCAACTAACCTCATGTCCTACGACGTAGACGACGGCATTCCGGAAGGAGTTAATCACTTAACAATAGATCATGCCATGGAAGTCAGGCATTTCCTCGATCAGTTACCGTACAATTTCGAACGCCGTATTGAAGAAGTGCTGGCGGACACCGAGAGAACAACCGGTAACCGGCGGGAAGTTACTTGCATAATGACGGATGCTGTTATCTGTTCTCCGCTTGGAAAAATGGCGGAGGATATGAATGTTCCATGGATAGCCTTCATGGCAGCTCCACCGAATGATCTTGTTTGCTATTTTGAAATGGATAAAATTCAGAAGCTTTTCGCTAATGCTAAAAGCGAAAATGATCATATAGATGTTATTCCTGGATTATCTTCTTTACCCTTTAAAGATTTACCCCATGAAATACATTTAAGCAAGCCAAGTAATGAACTTGTGCCATATTTACATCGTATGGCACAAAAACTACCACAAGCAAAAGCTCTTTTGTTGAACACCTATGAAGAACTAAACCCAATTCCTCTCACAAATTATCTAAAATTAAAAGTTAAGAACTTACTCTACATAGGTTGCTCAACTTTATCGATTACACAGGAGAATGATGGTAGTTCTACTTCTGCAGGTTGTTTATTTTCATGGCTCGATAGACAAAAAGTTGGTTCTGTTGTCTATATATCTTTTGGAACAGTTGTAGAATTGGGCAGTAAAGAGTTAATGGCATTAGCTGAAGCGATTGAATTTAGTGGTAAGCCATTTCTCTGGTCTCTTAAAGACAAATACAAAGAAAATCTTCCAGAAGGGTTTCTTGAAAGAACAAAAGAGAAAGGAATGGTGGTTTCTTGGGCACCCCAGAGAGATATTCTGCAACATGGTTCAGTAGGTGTGTTTGTAACCCATGGAGGGTATCATTCATTGCAGGAGAGTATATTGGGTGCAGTGCCACTTATATTTAGATCATTTTATGCAGATAATCATATAAATGCAAAAATTGCAGAGGAGGTGTGGGGGATTGGAGTGAGAGTTGAAGATAGAGTTATCACTAAAACTAGAATGGTTAAGTGTTTGGAAATGGTTTTTGAGCAGGAAAAAATGAAGAAAATGAGACAGGCCTGTGATGAACTTAAACAAGTTTTGATCAAAGCTGATGGTCCTGATTCTGGTGCTGCTAAGAATCTGAAGGTTTTGTCGCAGTTAATTAGTGGCTAAATTAGAGAGAAGAAGGATGTTACGATTTATATGTATACTATACTTCTGAATAATTAAGAGTATACACATAACATACGTAAGAAAATAAATTAAGAGCAGGTTGAATTTTAATTTTAAATTTGTGGATGATGTACTATGTATTTTGTGAAATTACCGTTAAATAAACCGTACTTAATTGCTATTTGATATATATATATATATATATATATAACTCTTCAAAATATTAGACTTATCCATAGAATTGTCCAGATTTTTAGGATTTTTTCCATGTAGTAGCACCAAAAAATTTTCGAGTGACCCATTGTATGCCTCCTAAAATTGTAATTTTTGGTAATAATTTTTGCATCTTGGGATTGATAGGTGCAATTTTAGAGACCATCAATGCTCCTGGAGGTGCTTATTCAACAGCGGGTTTAGAAAAAAAAAGTTTTTTCGAGTTCAATATATAACAAAATATTATGAACAAGGTTTGTTTCAATTTTATTTATAAGTTTTGTGTTTAGAAGTTTTTCTTCGCTCTTTTCTAACTAAAAGAAGTTGAAAGGCCATATATATAAATATGCCTCTGCCTTTATAAAATTTTTATGCCTTTTCAATCATTAATTTTGCTTGCATTAAATAAGTTGGAGGAGAAGTGCACTTCATAGAAGGATAAAAAATCTTTACCTTTTTTATATTACCTTTAATTTGTCTAAGTTACTATCAATTATTGAGAAATTGAAACAATCACTATTGATCGTATAAAGAGTAAAGACGGAAAAAATAATTTATTGTTTGTGAATAAAATGAAAAAAATAATTTATTATTTGTGAAATTCACGAACGTGATAAGTATTTGAGAATATAATATTATCCGTTCCTAAATACTTATCACATATAAGAAAATACTATGTTCTCAAATACGATACGTATTTAAAATCGAAGGGAATATAGTTTTGGAACAACTGTAGAATTGGGCAGTGAAGAGTTAATGATATTAGTTGAAGCAGTTGAATTCAGTCTTACTAAGCTATTTTTTGGTCACTTTGGAATGGGTTTCTTGCATGGTGTGTTTGTAACGCATGGTGCCTGTCCTTATCAAAAAAAAAACACATGGTGGGTATAATTGTTTGTGGGTCTGGCAGATAATCATAGAAATGCAAAATTGCAGGAATGTGGGGGATGTGATGTGAGAGTTGAGGGTATAATTATTAGACTAAATGATAAAAAGAAGTCCTAATCTTGACAATTTTTGTAATTTCGGCAATTATGGCTATGAATTTATTTTTTCAATATAATTATAGTCTCTGTTGTGTGTCTGCTGAAATAGTTATTCACGAAGCACGTTTTACTGTGAGGATAAAAAAATTCCTGGTTAAAAAAAAAAAAAAAATTGGCTATTGAATGACTTGGTCTCAGATTCTTTAGCCACGTTGTAATCTCCATTTTTTAAATCCTAAGTCAATAATGATCATCTTAAAAAAACACATGTTAATGGGCAACTTATCATCACCTGCCAAAGTCTTCGTTTATTCTTAATTGTATGTGCTTTCTTGCTATTGGTCACATTTCAGCTATCTACTTAAAATATTTAAATGGACCTCAGCTAAAAGCATTTTCTAATACGAATTCCAAATTGCAATTTGCACTATATAAGGAATGCTCATTCTCTTGTTATTAAGCCAAGCAAAAAAGTGTTGAACAAAAGAAACTAGCCATTTTTAGGTCATTGAGTGCCAAAAATGCAAGGGGATGACAGTACCCGAGGATCAAGTTCAAGTGATCCATCGCAGATGAATATCCCAGGGGGAAGCGATGCACAAACAAGAAATGCTCATGGAGGAGAAAATTCCCTGGTGGGGAATGCATCTGGTGGGAGTACACAAGCTGAAAATTCACAGTATAGGAGCCAGCAAATGGGTTACAGCGTAGGACCTCAGTCCTGGAACCCTTATGGTTTAAACCCTGATATTTGGGGAAACCATTACATGGTGAACCCTATATGTGGGAACCCTTGCTTGATGAACCCTTACTGGGTTCATCCTTCCCAGGTGGTTTGTGCTAACCCTAAATGTTGGCACCCGCAATGTATAAACCAACAGAGGATAGATATCCTAAAACAACCAGATTTTGTTTCACAAGGGGAAAATAGCCAAGACCCTCCAACTCCAAGCAGGACTGTCCAAGATCCCAAACCAGAGAACGTCCCACAAAAGAGAAATGTTCAGGCAAGAAAATCTGAAGAAGGTAGTTCGAAAAATGACAGCATAAAGCATCAGAATGGATCAACGGTTCGTTCATCGGTTCCAAAACTGCCAAGACGAAGGATCGTAACCTTTGATAGGGTTGCCGCTTTTGGCCGCCAGTTATCAAACTATCTCCCACGTCCAGGGAGATATGGGGTGTTAATATATTGGGGTTTGGCCTTGTTTGTTCTTTTGATGGCCTTTATGATTTATGGTTATTTTACGGGAAATTTTCATTTTGAATTTGAAATGGAATGAGGAAATGATCGTTCGTGACACACAGTACAGAAAACCATGTTCTAATGATCATCGAAGAAGCCATGTTTCCTGCAATTTTATGATGTATTATCTTTTTCAATTCAATAAAAACTTATTATAAGAGAAAATCTTACTTTTCCAAAAGAAAGACATTGAAAATAGATTGAAATTTTACTTTGAATTAAGTTGAAATACTAATTAGTAAACTGGGTAAATTTGATAAGTTTGTTGAATCAATTCTATTTAGAATTCCATTTACAAACGAATATTTATATTGTAATAAACTTTAAAATATGTTTACATAAAGAGAAAAAATAATGAAAATAAAGAGACAAGGATGAGAGGAAGAAGAAGAATTAGAAGATGGAGAGGAAAGATAGAAAAAGAAGAGGAAAGAGAGGGGGGAGAAAAGAAAAGAAAAGGAGAAAAAAAAAATGAGAAGATGAGCATTTATGGGATTGAATTCATTTATTAATTTTAAATATTAAATATAATTAATAATATATCAAAATTGTCAAAAGTATGATTTCTTTTTATTTGTTTATGAGAACTTAAGTATTAGTATAATTATTATGCAAAAAATTTGATCGCTATTTAATGAAAAACATTCAATAATGTTATGCAGATTTTATTTTGGTATATATAAGTAAGCAAAAAAAAAAAAAAAAGAAAGTTTTTATTAGTAAGGAAGAACACTCCAATTGTGGATAGAATAATTATATAATTATTATATACTTAAGAAAAAAATTGTCTATTCTTCGTATTAAGGTCAGAGGTTCGATTTGTAAAAAAAAAAAAAATTTATAGAGAGACATTGAAATTTAAAACGAGTATACGATCATATTAAAAAAGTAAAGAAATAATCGTTGAAAAAAAATTAGAGTAAAAAAAATCACTTAAGCATTGTTCAATATTTTTTTTAATTCTTATGAAGAGTTAGAAGTGTTCGAATTGACATAGTTACTCAACGTATAATTATTGGCATGTGCTTGTTGCTTAGAGTGAAAGTATTAATTTATACATATAAATGTAGACTTGACTTTCTAAAAATAATTAAATAACTGAATAGATAATATACATATATATATATATATATATATATATATATATATATATATATATAAATATTCCAGATCTTGATGTTCAACATTTCTCAAAGTCTTTATATATCCTTTCAAAAAAAAAAAAAGTCTTTATATATAAATGTTGCCATCATAGGAATAGCATCACATCACATGTAATTAATTCTTGCAGAATATATATATATATATTTTTCTTTCTTGAAAATTTTTTATTGCCAGCGAAATATGATGATTTAATATTTCTAGAATTATATTCATGAAAATTTACATTATTAGAAATATTCAATTTCTTGAAGTTAAGGGTAAAAAATGATAAAATAATTTTTATTGGCTAAATTCTTAATATGCATGTTATTTCAAGTCATGTAAATAAAATGAGACGGGAGTAAAAAATTTCATAGTCTAACATAGTTAACTTAAAAAGAATGAAGAAGAAGAAAATGAAATATTTATCTCGTAATATGAAAAAATTAAAATTTAAATTAAGTTTTTTCAGAAATGGTGATTTGAGGTTTTGAATTCCTCAACTTGTAAATAAAGTTATTTTATAATGCACTTCTATTCATCCATTTGTATGTAGGTTCAATTTTTTTTTTATTTTTAATATATTGAAAAAGATGTTTAATTTCTTTTTAGAAGTTTAAAATTGAAAATCTTTTTCTTGGGATTTTTTATTTTCATTACGGTATAATTTTCCACGGGGGGGTACTATATTGCTTGTCATGATTATAAATTATATTTACACATTTAATCTTCAAATAATTAAATATAGATCTAGAGCAGTAGACGTATAACTATATATGGCTTTGCAAAGTCTTGCTTTACTTTTTATACATAATTAAAAGTCTTGACTTTGATCACCATGGTGGTAAGCAGACTTCTCAGATACATAACCTTGAAACTGAGAAACTTTAATGTCCTGGACCAAATTCCTCTTGAAACAACTGAAAGTATCTTTCTCTGAATTGGCTTCAGGCCATCAATCATGGAAGAAATAGATCTTTGAAAATACGCCACTGAAAACAAAATAAGCTCCTTGTTAATGAACTCGCTGTATTTTGTTAGCTTCGGTTTCTGGTCAAGATGTGTGCCGGGCTGCAAAAAGACCAAGATAATGTAAGAATCTGTTAATTAAAGTCAAGTAGACGGAATATATAAAACAAATAAAATGCACATTAATAGGACTTCTAACCTGATATTGCCGAAGCCAATTCTTCCTTTCATCAATCTTCTTCTTACTGAAAGCAAGCTCTATGGCATTGCCATCTTGGTCATCCATCCAAATAAAAACCTTCTTATGCTTCTCAATGTCCTTGAAGTACTCCTTGCCTTCTTTTTGATTATTAGTTCCTAGCCCCTGTGAAGCAAACCCATTACAGACGCACAAATACAATAAACTATAATTGGCAGCAGAGAATATGATAACCACTACCCTAATTGCTTTTCTCCTAATAAAAAATAAACCTTATAGTACTTGATTGTCCAGCTACTTGCATTTCCCATTAGACAAACCCTCCAAGCATAGTACTCAGGCATGGTATAAAAGGATAGAACATTTCCACTGCTATGAGTTGCCTGTAAAAGATAGAGCACCAAAAATTATGAAGTTCCGACGGTGAAGATTTGTTTCAGGTCCGGTCGCCATGTGGGTGCCTGGACTGTTCTTTTGTGTTTATTATTTTTCTAATAAAAGGAAAACACTTATATTTTTCCTTTGTTTTCTTTTTTTTGAAGGTATATTTTTCCTTTGTTTTCAAAGCTATAAATTTACAATTTTAAATTCATTCTTATTTATTTATAGATATATAATGTGAAAGGGTATTATTATAATTATGTATATATCATTTATTCTCGATATGTTTTTTTTTATTGGAAAAATGACTTTATTATTATTAATATCGATCAAAATTATATTATAAATAAAAGAAGGATAATTCATAATCCATTATAAATCCGACATAGAGCCAGCAATACGAGCTAACAACGCCCTCTTTAACAAAACCAATGGATAAAAAATAGAACTCCTTCGTAAAAAGTTTTACAATCGGCTGTAATAACTAACGTAAGAAAAATAATGTTGACTTGTGTTTGACGCCTGAATGACCAACAACTGTCACTCTCCACCATCAACGGAACATTTTGTATCGTGTTTTCAACCAACTTAGAGCTTCCTTGATCCCTGTCGTCTCTGCCATCAGAGCACTCACCACCCTATCCAGCTTCTGCAGTCGGCCACCAACACATCTTCCCTCGCCATCTCTAACCAGCCATCCTACTCCCGCCATGTCATCCAATGGGTTATAGCTTGCGTGTTTCGTTTTCTATTTAATTTAAAGAGATTATATATTGTAAGCGGCACAAAATTTAGGACATTTTTAATTAATTTTTCTCTCTAATTTTGAACAATGCAAAATGATCCTTCTCCTTTATTTTCCTCAATTAATTTTTTTGGCTGCAATATTTTAGACTATAAAAAACTTTTCAGTTAAAAATAAAATGGCTTCTATCTCATATACCTTCGTGTTCTTACTGATTCGAATTTTTTTATATGAAAAGAGGTCATTACAAGCCTGTCTCATTTTCTTCTCTTTTTCCTGCTCAAAAATCATTTCCAAGCACTTAACAATTCCACTTTTAGTAATAACCCTGCCTTCAACTCTCACAGCAACCCCCACACCTCCTCTGCAACTTTTGCATTTATATGATTACCCGCCCAAACTGACCTACAAATCATTGGCACTCCGCCCAATATACTCTTCCACATAGAATTATACCCACCATGGTTTACAAACACACCAATTGAAACGTGTTGCAGAACATCTCTTTGTGCAACCCAAGGAACCACCTTTCCTTTCTCTTTACTTCTTTCAAGAAACCCTTTCGGAAGATTTTCTTTATATTTTTCTTTAAGAGACCAAAGAAATGGCTTACCACTAAATTCAATTGCTTCAGCTAATGCCATTAACTCTTCACTACCCAATTCTAAAACTGTTCGAAAAGATATATACACGACAGAACCGACTTCTTGACTATCAAGCCATGAAAATAAACAGCAACCTGCTGAAGTAGCAGTACTACCATCATTCTCCTCTGTAATCGATAAAGTTAAGCAACCCATGCAGAGTAAATTCTTCACTTTTGATTTTAGATAATTTGTGAGAGAAACTGGGTTTAGTTCTTCATAGGTGTTCAACAAAACTGCTTTTGCTTGTGGTAGTTTTTGCGCCATGCATTGTGAAAATGGCACAAGTTCATTACTTGGCTCGCTTAAATATATTTCATGAGCTATATGATTAAAGGGTAAAGAAGATAATCCAGGAATAATATCTATATGATCATTTTCGCTTTTAGAAATAGCGAAAAGCTTTTGAATTTTATCCATTTAAAAATAGCAAACAAGACCATGTGGTGTTGGTACTGTAAAGGCTATCCATGGAATATTCATATCCTCACCATTTTTCCAACCGGAGAACAGATAACAGCATCTGTCATTATGAAGTGTCAGAAAGTTCGGTATTAGAGATCCCTTTATAAAATTCAATCAACAACGTTAAAAGAACTCTAACCAAAATCTCACTTCCACAAATAGCAACATATTTCTTTTTAGTGGCCATCAATTAGCTTTCTTTTACTTGGTACGTAAACTGGAAATAGAAGCTTCTAAAGTTCATTTTACTTTCTTCTACTTAGCAAAAACTAACCCAATTATAAATAATGTCATTTTATATCGGATGAAATTGAAAATTAAAATATAGAAACGCAGAAACGAACATAAAGAAAAAAGTATTTATATATATATATTTTAAATATAAGAGAAGAAAAATGTAAAAATATTTAGTAGAAAAAAAAGTGATATTTATTGTGAAATATATATATGTATCCTTGTTATAATCTTTGTTCTTATTAAAGATAAATAAAATTTTACTATTTGTATAAAGTAATTCTTCCTATTTTACTATATATATATATATATATATATATATATATATATATATTAATTTATTATTCTCTATATTAGTTGTTTCTTAGAAATTAACATAAAATATGAATTTTCTATATTAATCAAGCTTTCTTTCCTCTCTTTTTTTTTTTTTTTTTTTTTTTTTTTTTTTTTTTTTTTTTTTTTTTTTACTTTTAAAATGGAGAGCAAAGCTTAAAGAATTACAAGCATATTCTAGGATGAGCTAAAATCAAGCTTTCTTTTTTTTTTTTTTTTTTAAACCACCTGGTACCTGGTACAGCTGACTAATCCGGATTCGGGTTGTGCAGATGCTCATTATGGGGGTGACAGTTCCAACTCAATTTTCTCCATTTACACTAGAATATTGTTTAAAAGATCAAGCTTTCTTTAGTAATATTATTTTTCTCATTCAATTGCTTACTCTTTTTTTTTTTTTTAGTATAATTATAAATATCTCTAGCCAATTAAGTTAGGACTAAATTCTGCTCAAATCAGGTCAACCCCATTAAGGAGCAGTGGCATTCATCCATGAAAACTGAATCTTTTGCATCCAACTACTCATTGATTACGATTCCTAATATTTAACACGTTAATATGCACCTGCATAAATAAACGTGTTTTTAGTTTAATTCATATTAGTTAGGTATGTTATGGAGGTTGCTCAGCAAATCCATAATAGAGTTTAGTACCTAAACTAAGTTCATCTTTGCTTAGTCAAACTAACGAACGGAGGTTGAGAACGTTAGCTACTACAGAATATAGATCCCTCTATAAAATGCAATCAATACCATTTCAAACAAGAACAAAAACTAAGAGCGAAACCAAAAGGAAAAGACCCAAAAAAAAAAAAAAAAAAGAAATCTTTCTTTCTTATTTCCCTAATATCTCTTCACAATGCCATTAACCCAAAGCTCATCACCACAAATTGCAGCAAGTCATGTAGCTGTGTGCACATGGCCATTTAGTAGCCATCCATTAGGTTTCTTCAACTTAGTTCGTAAATTAGCCACAGAAGCTCCTCAAACTCAGTTTTCTTTCTTCAGCTTACCGAAAACAAACTCCATTGTCAAGTCATCTCAAAAGAACTCTCCATTACCAAGTAACCTAATGTCCTACGACGTAGACGATGGCATTCCGGAAGGAGTTAATCACTTAACAATAGATCATGCCGTGGAAGTCAGGCATTTCCTCGAACAGTTACCGTACAACTTCGAACGCCGTATTGAAGAAGTGCTGGCTGACACCGAGAGAACAACCGGTAGCCGGCGGGAAGTTACTTGCATAATGACGGATGCTGTTATCTGTTCTCCGCTTGGAAAAATGGCGGAGGATATGAATGTTCCATGGATAGCCTTTATGGTACCTCATCCAAATGATCTTGTTTGCTATTTTGAACTGGATAAAATTCAAAGGCTTTTCGCTAATGCTAATAGCGAAAATTATCATGTAGATGTTATTCCTGGATTATCTTCTCTACCCTTTAAAGATTTACCCCACGAAATACATTTAAGCAAGCCAAGTAATGAACTCGTGCCATATTTATATCGTATGGCACAAAAACTACCACAAGCAAAAGCTCTTTTGTTGAATACCTATGAAGAACTAAACCCAATTCCTCTCACAAATTATCTAAAATCAAAAGTTAAGAATTTACTCTGCATGGGTTGCTTAACTTTATCGATTACACAGGAGAATGATGGTAGTTCTACTTCTGCAGGTTGTTTATTTTCATGGCTCGATAGACAAAAAGTTGGTTCTGTTGTCTATATATCTTTTGGAACAGTTGTAGAATTGGGTAGTGAAGAGTTAATGGCACTAGCTGAAGCAATTGAATATAGCGGTAAGCCATTTCTCTGGTCTCTTAAAGACAAATGCAAAGAAAATCTTCCAGAAGGGTTTCTTGAAAGAACAAAAGAGAAAGGAATGGTGGTTTCTTGGGCACCACAAAGAGAGATTCTGCAACATGGTTCAGTTGGTGTGTTTGTAAACCATGGTGGGTATAATTCTATGTGGGAGAGTATATTGGGTGGAGTGCCAATGATTTGTAGGTCAGTTTGGGCAGATAATCATATAAATGCAAAAGTTGCAGAGGAGGTGTAGGGGGTTGGAGTGAGAGTTGAAGGTAGGGTTATCACTAAAAGTAGAATGGTTAAGTGTTTGGAAATGGTTTTTGAGCAGGAAAAAGCGAAGAAAATGAGACAGGCTTGTAATGAACTTAGACAAGTTTTGATCCAAGCTGATGGTCCTGATGGTGTTGCTGCTAAGAATCGAAAGACTCTGTCGCACTTAATCAGTGGCTAAAGTAGAGAGAAGAAGGATGTTATGATTTATATGTATACTATACTTCTAAATAATTAAGAGTATACATATAACATATGTAATAAATTAAGAGCAGGTTGAAATTTAATTTTAAATTTGTGGATGATGTATTATGCATTTTGTGCAATTACTGTCAAATAATCTGTACTTAATTGCTATTTGATACATATATATATATATGTATATATTTTATTTTTCACTCTTCAAAATATTAGACTTATCCATAGAGATGTCCAGATTTTTAAGATTTTTTCCATTTTGTAGCACCACAAAATTTTCGAGTGACCCATTGTATGCCTCCTAAAGTTGTAGTTTTTGGTAATGATTTTTGCACCTTGGGATTGATAGGTGCAAGTTTAGAGACCATCAATGCTCCTAGAGGTGCTTATTCAACGGCGGGTTTAGACAAAAAGTTTTTTCGAGTTCAATATATAACAAAATATTATGAACAAGGTTTGTTTTAATTTTAATTTATAAGTTTTGTGTTTAGAAGTTTTAATTTTATATAAATATGCCTCTACCTTTAGAAATTTTTATGCCTTTGCTTGCATTATTAAATAAGTTGCAGGAGAGCTCGTATAATTCTATATGATTCGAAAGTATTGATAGGGAGCTCGTATTCCAACAGAATTGAAGTCAGAAATTCTTGATGTCCTTATTACTCGAAGTGCAGGGAAGTATCTTATGACTCCAACTTGGCTCGGGAGAATCCTGTAGCAGACAACAAGAAGAACACCCCAATAATAATAATAATAATAATTTGACAAATGCAGTTTTGTTTTTTTTGTTTGTCAACTTGCAGCCACTATAAGTAGAAATGGCAGAAACAATCATTTTAAAAAAGTTGGTTTTGTTGTATATATTCCTTCCATTTCCAAAATAATTGTGGCATTTAGGATTTTATGTTTTTGAAAAAAATTATTTAATTTTTACGCTACAATAAATTATTGAGTGAATTGACTATATTACTTTAATTTGTCTACGTTCCTGTCAATTATTGAGAAATTGAAACAATCACTATTAATCGTATAAATGGCAAAAATGAAAAAAATAATTTATTATTTGTGAAATTCACAAACGTGATAAATATTTGAGAATATAATATTATCCATTCCTAAATACTTATCACATATCATATGAGAAAGTACTGTGTTCTCAAATACGATACGTATTTAGAATCCAAGGGAGTATAAGTTTTGGAACAATTGTAGAATTGGGTAGTGAAGAGTTAATGATATTAGTTGAAGCAATTGAATTCAGTCTTACTAAGCCATTTTTTGGTAACTTTCAAATGGTTTTCTTGCATGGTGTGTTTGTAACGCATGGTGCATGTTCTTATCAAAAGAAAAAAAAAAAAAAAAAAAAAAAAAAAAAAAAAAAAACATGGTGGGTATAGTTGTTTGTGGGTCTGGCACATAATCATATAAATGCAAAATTGCAGGAGTGTGGGGGATGTGATGTGAGAGTTGAGGGTATAATTATTGGACTAAATGATAAAAAGAAGTCCTAATCTTGACAATTTTTGTAATTTCGGCAATTAATCTTGACAATTTTTGTAATTATGGCTATGAATTTAATAGTAACTAATAAAATTTTTTCAAATTTACTCTTATTTATAGTAAATGCAATAATTATCTTTAATTCTCTATAATTTTTTTAAAGGATAATTTAGTCAAATTAATGAACATTTTATTATAATTTAAGATACAACAAATATTTGTGAATGAAGGGAGTATTTCTTTTTCTTTTATAAGAGACTCTAACTAAAACAAAAACTATAATAAATAAAGAGAAAGATATAAATACCATACAAATGCTATGAGATAGGGGTGCCCGAATTCTAGTTTTTGAAACCGGAACCGTCGATTCAGAACCGGTTGGAACCGGAACTGGCTAGAACTGGAACCACATCGAAGAGGTTGCGGCTCGGTTTCGGTTTTAAATTTTTAGAACCATGAATAGGTGGTTTAGAGAACTGGTCGAAACCGAAGGTTTTCATAATCGCCTAGAACCAGCAGTTCCAACACATTTTTATTTTATTTTTATCAAAATCTCCAAATTAACCCCTCTAATATCTATAAACGGCTATATAATATCTAGTTATATTAACAGTATTTGTGTAAGTTAGATTTTTTAACTTTAAAATTATATAACACCGTTCGAAAAACCGTTGGTTTTGGAACCATTAAGAAACTAGAACCGTCGGTTTTACAATCGTTAAAATACTAAAACCGAAACCATAATGAGTTGGTTCTAAACTAAAATCAAAATCTTCAGTTTCTGATTCTTATAAAATAACCAAAAGAAATTGACGTGGGAGTACAGTTTAGAATCCATTTCAATGTCAAATTCAAAAGCTTAGTTTATAAGTCAATCCCCCCTCTCTAAAAACATTGAAAATCTGAATTTATTAATCACCTTTTAATAGATTATCGAAAGCTTATTGGGTGGTTCCAATGAGATATCAGTGCAAGTCCAAACCTAACAATTTACGATTTTAATTACTCACTCTTTTGTTTGTTTATTCTTTTTTTGGATGTCTAAAAATATTTATAAGATTTTTAAATTTAAATATATAAATAATTATTTTTTTATAATAACCTTTATAATTGTTCATAAAGAATTTTTATTAATATTTTAATGAATTAAGGATAAAAAATGGTAAAATAAATTTTATTGGCTAAATTCTTAATATGCATGTTATTTCAAGTCATGCAAATAAAATGAGACGGGAGTAGAAAATTTCATAGTCTAACATAGTTAACTTAAAAAGAATGAAGAAGAAGAAGAAAATGGAGAATTTATCTCGTAATATGAAAAACATAAAATTTAAATTAAGTTTTTTCAGAGATGGAGATTTAAGGTTTTGAATTCCTCACCTTGTAAATAAAGTTAATGTCCTTGACCAAATTCCTCTTGAAACAACTGAGAAGTATCTTTCTCTGAGTTGGCTTCAGGCCATCAATCATGGAAGGAATAGATCTTTGAAAATCCGCCACTGAAAACAAAATAAGCTCCTTGTTAATGAACTCCCTGTATTTTATTAGCTTCGGTTTCTGGTCAAAATGCGTGCCAATTCTTCCTTTCATCAATCTTCTTCTTACTGAACGCAAGCACTATGGCATTGCCATCTCGGTCATCCATCCAAATAAAAACCTTCTTATCCTTCTCAATGTCTTTGAAGTACTCCTTGCCTTCTTTTTGATTATTAGTTCCTAGCCCCTGTGAAGCAAACCCATTACAGACGCACAAATACAATAAACTATGATTGGCAGCAGAGAATATGATAATCACTACCCTAATTGCTTTTCTTCTAATAAAAAATAAACCTTATAGTACTTGATTGTCCAGCTACTTGCATTTCCCATTAGACTATCACTCCAAGCATAGTACTCAGGCATGGTATAAAAGGATAGAACATTTCCACTGTTATGAGTTGCCTGTAAAAGATAGAGCACCAAAAATTATGAAGTTCCGACGGTGAAGATTTGTTTCAGGTCCGGTCGCCATGTGGGTGCCTGGACTGTTCTTTTTTGTTTATTATTTTTCTAATAAAAGGAAAACATTTATATTTTTCCTTTGTTTTCTTTTTTTTTGAAGGTATATTTTTCCTTTGTTTTCAAAGCTATAAATTTACAATTTTAAATTCATTCTTATTTATTTATAGATATATAATGTGAAAGGGTAATATTATAATTATGTATAATATCATTTATTCTCGATATGTTTTTTTTTTTTTTTTTTTTTTTTTTTTTTTTTTTACTGAAAGATGACTTAATTATTATTAGTATCCATCAAAATTATATCATGAATAAAAGAAAGATAATTCATAATTCATTATGAATCAGACATAAAATCAGAAGTATGAGCTACCAATACTCTGTTTGATTCACTGATCTCTTTAACAAAAGCGAATGATAAAAAATAGAACTCTTTTGTAAAAAGTTTTACAATCAGCTGCAATAACTAACGTAAGAAAAAATAATGTTGACTTGTGTTTGACGCTTGAATGACCAACAACTGTCACTCTCCACCACGAACGGAACATTTTGGTATCGTGTTTTCAATCAACTTAGAGCTTCCTTGATCCCTGTCGTCTCTGCCATCAGAGCACTCACCACACTATCCAGCTTTGGCAGTCGGCCATCAATGCTGGAATTATAACTGATTCCGAGTGGGGCTCGTGGAAAATACCGGTGGTAGAAATAAAATAAAATTACTGACGATAAAAGTTAATAGCGCCGATAAAGATTTAAATTACTATTACCACATTTATCTCCAATAATTAAGTATTGGATATTGACGATTGAATCCACCAGAAATAATAACCACGGTAAAACTTAAATAATTACTGTAAATGCCAGATGAAAAATAAGGACACCGAGATATACATAGTTCACCCTTCAACTGTTATGAGCTACATCTACGGGATAAAAACTCCGAATAATTCTTCTACTAAAAAATAATAGATACAAAAAAGAGATTACAAAAATAGTGGCACTCTAAGTGTTTTTCAAAAACACCCCAAAAATTATAATACTCACTATTTTCTCTATTTTCCAATATTAGAAACCTTTTCCTAAAATTATACACTTCTTTGAAATGTATTTATATTTCTTTTGTTGTTGTTGTTGTTGTTGTGTTGAAGACGTTTTCTTTCTCCTATAGTTATAGGAGAAGAAAGTGTACACAGCTCATGTGGTTGAGCTGTGCACAGATCTCCCACATGTGTGTGGGTCCATATATTGGAGGGATCCCACGACAATCAACACACCTCCCCTCGCCATCTCTAACCAGCCATCCTACTCCCGCCATGCCATCCAATGGGTTATAGCTTGCGTGTTTCGTTTTCTATTTAATTTAAAGAGATTATATATTGTGAGCAGAACAAAATTTAGTACATTTTTAATTAATTTTTCTCTCTAATTTTGAACAATGCAAAATGATCCTTCCCCTTTATTTTCCTCAACTAATTTTTTTGGCTGCAATATTTTAGACTATAAAAAACTTTTAAATTAAAAATAAAATGACTATTATTTCATATACCTTTGTCATTCTTACCAATTCGAATTTTTTTATATGAAAAGAGTTAGATCTTTATAGATACAATGAGATGCCCACATTTAGAAAAGTGAGTGATTAATTCTTTTCTTTACTTAAAGCTAATAATTAAAATTGATTTGAGTAAGAGCGAGAAAATTTGGATTAAACTCGAAACAAATTGATCTAATTTAGTTTTTATTAATTGATTTGGTTTCAATTTACAATTTCAAATGATTTAGATTTCAGTTTTTACTTTGGTTAAGTTAATTTGCTTGAAATTGAATCAATCAACTGGTTTATTTATTTATTTATTTTGAATGGAAATCAACTGGTTTAATTTAATTTCATATATAGTTTAATTGCAGTATGGTTTAAGAAAAAAAAAATGCAACTTCAGTTTTTAATTTTTCAGTTTGGTTTATAATTGTAATTAACAAAATTAATAAAATTTAAAATTAATTTAATTTTTTGTATTCATTTGCAAAGTTGATTAATTTTCTTTATTTTGTATAAGTATTCAAAAAATTATTCAAAATAAAATTTATCGGAATTTTCTCAAGAAACTTGTACAAGCTTGCTTACATTACGTATAAAAATTGCATATGAAAAATATTTGCATGAGACACATATCTTAAGTAGCAACCATGGCCCTCTGTTCATTTATTTATGTAGCGCTATATATATATGCACATATAAAATAAGATCTTTAGCCACTGATTAAGTGCAACAGAGTCTTTCGATTCTTAGCAGCAACACCATCAGGACCATCAGCTTCGATCAAAACTTGTCTAAGTTCATTACAAGCCTGTCTCATTTTCTTCGCTTTTTCCTGCTCAAAAATCATTTCCAAACACTTAACCATTCTACTTTTAGTGATAACCCTACCTTCAACTCTCACTCCAACCCCCCACACCTCCTCTGCAACTTTTGCATTTATATGATTATCTGCCCAAACTGACCTACAAATCATTGGCACTCCACCCAATACACTCTCCCACATAGAATTATACCCACCATGGTTTACAAACACACCAACTGAACCATGTTGCAGAATCTCTCTCTGTGGTGCCCAAGAAACCACCATTCCTTTCTCTTTTGTTCTTTCAAGAAACCCTTCTGGAAGATTTTCTTTGCATTTGTCTTTAAGAGACCAGAGAAATGGCTTACCACTATATTCAATTGCTTCAGCTAGTGCCATTAACTCTTCACTACCTAATTCTACAACTGTTCCAAAAGATATATAGACAACAGAACCAACTTTTTGTCTATCGAGCCATGAAAATAAACAACCTGCAGAAGTAGAACTACCATCATTCTCCTGTGTAATCGACAAAGTTGAGCAACCAATGTAGAGTAAGTTCTTAACTTTTAATTTTAGATAATTTGTGAGAGGAATTGGGTTTAGTTCTTCATAGGTATTCAACAAAAGAGCTTTTGCTTGTGGTAGTTTTTGTGCCATACGATATAAATATGGCACAAGTTCATTACTTGGCTCGCTTAAATGTATTTCAAGGGGTAAATCTTTAAAGGGTAGAGAAGATAATCCAGGAATAATATCTAGATGATCATTTTCGCTTTTAGCATTAGCGAAAAGCTTTTGAATTTTATCCATTTCAAAACAGCAAACAAGATCATTTGGATGAGGTACCATAAAGGCTATCCATGGAACATTCATATCCTCCGCCATTTTTCCAAGCGGAGAACAGATAACAGCATCCGTCATTATGCAAGTAACTTCCCGCCGGCTACCGGTTGTTCTCTCGGTGTCCGCCAGCACTTCTTCAATACGGCGTTCGAAGTTGTACGGTAACTGTTCGAGGAAATGCCTGACTTCCACGGCAAGATCTATTGTTAAGTGATTAACTCCTTCCGGAATGCCATCGTCTACGTCGTAGGACATGAGGTTAGTTGGTAACGGAGAGTTCTTTTGAGATGACTTGATAATGGAGTTTGCTTTCGGTAAGGTGAAGAAAGAAAAGTGAATTTGAGGAGCTTCTGTGGCTAATTTACGAAGTAAGTTGAAGAAACTTAATGGATGGCTACCAAATGGAAATGTGCACACAGCTACATGACTTGCTGCTATTTGTGGTGATGAGCTTTGGGTTGATGGCATTGTGAAGAGAGATTAGGGAAATAAGAAAGAAAGATTTTTTTTTTTTTTCTTTTCCTTTTGGTTTCGCTCTTAGTTGTTGTTCTTGTTTGCAATGGTGTTGATTGTATTTTATACACGGATCTATATTCTGTAGTAGCTAACTTTCTCAACCTCCGTTCCTTAGCGTGACTAAGGGTGATTTTCGCAAGTATACGAAAATCGCAACAAATAATATAGAATAAGTAGAGTATAGTTTCCACAGGAATTATAAACCAAATATCAAAATTATGTTAACCTATTATTATTTAAACAGCAATAAGGGGAATTATTTTAAGAAATTAAATTAAACAAATAAAAGAGAACAAAAAATCAAGCAACAATATTTGACGAAAAAAAAATCACGAATTTAAAACTACTAGGGATTTTGACTTCACTTAATTCTATCCAATTTATTTTATTAGTTTGATAATTAATTTTAATTGTTTAAGTAGGGGAAATATCCCGATGTATTGTTAGCTATTTTAACCCGGTCTAATTACCTATCTTCTAATAGCGCAATCAAACATGAATTAAATCATTAAATTTTATGGTTTGTTTATGAATTCATAACCTAAGGTCATTAACTTATGAAAACTCCCCCATGAGTCAAACCATATAGCTTCTGCATCAAGTTATTATTTTCATATAATTTATTACCCTATTCATATAAAAAAACCCTTCTCCTGATAGTGATTAATGAAATAAATCAATCCAGGGAAAAAATCTGTCTGGAAGCATTAAGTTCAATAATAAATTATATCATGAACAAGGAAAAGCAAAATCCCTAGTATGAAAGTTTTGGTTCAATATAGTAATTAAATAAAACTCAATTAAACTTGTAAATATTCTCATAATCAGCATGAATTTTGAAAATAAAATAAGAAAAGAGTTTAGAAATAAAAACTAGTTAATGATTGGCTTGGGCGGCTTCCTTGAATCTTGACACAAATCTTGAATACTTAAAGTCTTGGAGAAAGAGAAAACAATAGAACAAAAGATGGAATATACAATGAATGACTCTATTTTTATGGCTAGTCTCTCTATTTATATAGAATTTCTGGAATATCTTCGTGTTCATTTAGAAAAGTGAATTTTTATGGAGGAAGATATCTTTTGGAGATAGGAAAATATTTAGGCTTTGTTTTTTTTTTTCAAATTAGGACTCTTCCAGTGCCTAGATAGGAATTAAGCTGGTTTCCTATAAAAATCCTACAAAATTCCTCAAGATCAAGTAAAATATGATTAAAGGAAGCTTTACACAAAAACATAAATAAAACTAAATAAAAACTAATTAAAATAATTAAAAATACTAAAAATCCTAATAAAAATTATATTAAAAATACTAAAAAATAACACCTATCAATGACTAAGTCACTAAACTCTATCATGAATTTGCTGAGCAACCTCCATAACTGCATACCAAACTAATATGAATGAAACTAAAAACAAGTTTATTTATGCAGTGCATATTAAAGTGTTAAATAGTAGCAATCGTAATCGATGAGTAGTTCAACACAAAACATTCGATTTTCATGGATGAATGCCACTACTCCTTAATGGAGCTGAACCGATTTGAGTAGAATTTAGTCTTCTCTTATTTACAGTAAATGCAATAATTATCTTTAATTCTCTATAATTTTTTTAAAGGATAATTCAGTCAAATTAATGAATATTTTATTATAATTTAAGATACAACAAATATTTGTGAATGAAGGGAGTATTTCTTTTTCTTTTATAAGATACTCTAACTAAAACAAAAACTATGATAAATAAAGAGAAAGATATAAATACCATATAAATGCTATGAGATAGGGGTGCCCGAATTTCGGTTTTTGAAACCAGAACCGTCGATTCAGTACCGATTGGAACCGGAACTGGTTAGAACTGGAACCACATCGAAGAGGTTGCGATTCGGTTTCGGTTTTAAATTTTTAGAACCGTGAATAGGTGGTTTAGAGAACTGGTCGGAACCGAAGGTTTTGACAATCGGTTAAAACCAGCGGTTCCAATACATTTTTATTTTATTATTATCAAAATCTCCAAATTAACCCTTCTAACATCTATAAACGGCTATATAATATCTAGTTATATTAATGGTATTTGTGTAAGTTAGATTTTTTAACTTTAAAATTATGTAAAACCGATCGAAAAACCGTTGGTTTTGGAACCATTAAGGAACTAGAACCGTTGGTTTTACAATCGTTAAAATACTAAAACCGAAACCATAATCGGTTGGTTCTAAACTAAAATTAAAATCTTCAGTTTCTGATTCTTATAAAATAACCAAAAGAAATTGACGTGGGAGTACAGTTTAGAATCCATTTCAATGTCAAATTCAAAAGCTTAGTTTATAAGTCAATCCCCCTCTTTAAAAACATTGAAAATCTGAATCTATTAATCACCTTTTAATAGTGACAGCTTATTTTGCAAGTGTACGAATCGCTACAAGTAATATATGATGAGTAAGATATCGTTCCCACGAAGATTGTAATCCAAGTACCAAAATTATGTTATCTCATTATTATTTAAACGATAATTGAGAGAATTGTTTTATAAATGTAAAATAAACAAGAGTCAAGTAAACAAAATTTGATTAAAGAAATCAAGGAATTGAAACTACTAGGGGTTTTAATTTCATTTAATTCTTTCCAATTTATTTCATTAGTTCATTAATCAATTTAATTATTCAAGTAGGGGAAACAACTCTAAATTCACTAACAAGCTCTTCCGATGTATTGCTAGCTATTTTAATTCCATTTAATTACCTATCTTCCAATAGCGCAATCAAATATGAATTAAATCATTAAGTTATGTAGTTGTTTATGAATTTACAATTTAAGGTTGATAAATCATAAAAACCCCCATGAGTCAAACCATATAGCTTCCGCATCAAGTTATTAGTCTCATATGTTTTATTAACCTTTTCATATCAAAGATCCTTCTTCCGATAGTGATAATTGAAATAAATCAATCTAGGGAAAAATTCTGCATAGAAGCATTAAGTTCATTAATAAATCATAACTTGAATAAGGAAAAATAAATCTAATTGCATAAATTGGAAAGGAGATTAAGTTACATCAAACCCCTAGTATAAGAATTTAGTTACACATGGTACTTAAATAAAACTCAATAATACTTGATAAATATTTCATAATCAATAAGAATAATGAAAGAAATAAACAAGATTAAGAGTTTAGAAATAAGAACTAGTGATAAATTGCTTGGATGGCTTCCTTGAAACTTTGCACAACTCTTGAATACTTAACTTCTAAAGAAAATAAAACTATGTACAAGACTAAGAGAATGAGAGATATATGAGATGGAAGATGAGATGATGGGATGAATTGAGATCCTTCCTCTCTTTATATAGACTTCTTGGGAGAGAAATTTTACATTGTTTAGGGAATAAATTCTACCTTGTTTAGGGAATAAAGTTCTCATTAGGCCTTAAATTTCTCTCAATCTTGTCTCTTCCATGTGTATAGATTAGAACTTGATTTGCATGTCAAGAAAGTATCCAAGGTGAGCTCATGAAAATGATAAGGAATAGTTGGAAATTTTGACTTAAATCAGCACTTGGTATTTAGCACGGGCGTGCTTGGACGCACGGTCTGGGGCGTGCCAGGGTCTGACTCTTTGCTTGATTTTCCTTGGTTTTAGCACGGTCGTGCTGATTGGCACGGGCTGGGCGTGCTAAAATATTTTTGCTTCATTTTGTCATTTTCTGTGCAAAAACCCTATAAATTCCTTAAGATCAAGTGAATTATGATTCAAGGAAGCTTTTATATGAAAACATAAATAAAATTAAGATTAAAACTAAATAAAGTAATTAAAAATACTAAAAACTTTAATAAAAATTACATTAAAAATACTATAAAAATAACACTTATCAAAATTCCCCAAACTTAAACCATTGCTTGTCCTCAAGCAACAAAATTAAAAAACTAACAAAGTTAGCTTAATATAGTAGGAAATAATTATTCACAATTTCAATAAGTATCAAAGGTCATTAACATGAGAACAAATCATGTGTTTCCTATGCTAATTATATTCTAGCAAAAAAATTCAATTTTCAATAAAACACATTCCTTAATTTAAACATAAGTTAACAAGATTTTTAACACTAATAATTATTCAACTTATGACAGATAGAGTATGAATTTTCACAAAAATCATTTAACCTTAAAATAAGAGGTTTAAATACAAGTTCAACATTCCCATAAGCAAAATTAGTCATCCCTTCCCCACAATTATAATGCATACAATTTTAAAAGATCAAAATGTCTTTATTTAGGTTGTAATGGGGTTTTAGGGATATAATCTTAGCTAAGTAAAGAAAAGAATAATATGGTTACAAAAGTACAAATAATGTTTAATATCAGGATTTTTATTTATATTAAAAACAAATTTTATTTGTAAAGGGAGATTAAATTGAAGTTCCTTACTAGCTCAAAATTAGAGGTAATTTTTGGCAAGGTCTCTTCATAGCACTTTTGATAATTTCTCCCTTGCTAAAATTCCCCAAACTTGAATTCTTAATTAATAGCTTCTCTTATGGGGTTTTTTTCTTTCTTTTTATTTTTTTTATTTATTTTATTTTATTTTTGTTTTTTCTTATTTTTTATTTCTTTTTTTTTTTTTAGCTTTCCTCATTTGCTAGTATTAATGAAATTTTTTCCCTTTGTTGCTATGTTTTAATAAAAATTAAATCCTTCAATTTCACATTATTGCATTTAAGGTAGAAAATTAATTTGGTTTAATGGCTAGGTTTAAATATGGGTGAACAATAAATTTTTGACATAGGCTTCAAATTGGTTGCAAGGGTCATACTTTAACTTAGGTGGTCTAGGCTAAATATGAAGTTTTAACAAAGAATGCCTAAATCACCTCTTTATAAATGTAAGCTTTTAAAATTTTTGTCTTGAAGAGAATTTTAATTTGTTCTAGTAATGCCAAGGTTAAATAAATTTTGATTAAAACACATCTATATATCATAGATTTCACAAAATTAGTGTTTATAATCTTAGAAACAAATAGTTAAATCAAAGAATTATGTTAGCAAAAATTAAAATTTAAGCTGAAAAATAATTAATTTCGAAAAACAACTAAATTCATTGCAAGTTAATGAATTATGATAATTTTTGAAACTTGCTCACAATTATTCCAACCATATTAAACTAATGAAATAAACAAACAAAAAAAATAAAATTTTAACTAAAATTTTCCTTTCCTCAACTTAATCTAGCACATTGTCCCCTTCCCCAACTTAATCTAGCACATTGTCCCCAATGTGTGCAAAAATAAGACCAATTCCCCAAACTTATCGTATATTATCAATGCAAGGTAAGAAAATAAAAATAAAGTTGAAAACATCTTACCACCATTACACTGACAAATACAATAAAAGACAAGGAAACAAAGAACATAGTTTTAATGGCTAAATGCTGAAAATGGGAAAGAATGACATAACACAATAATAATAATAATAATAATAATAATATAGACCTAATTGTTAAGAAGAAAAAAAAATTGAAATAAAAATAAAAAAATCCTAATTAAAAGCAAATAATAAAAAAAAGAAATGAATGTAAGTCTTTTTTAAAAAAAAAAAAAAGAAAGAAAAAAAAATGAATAATTAAAAGTAAATAATTAAGGAAGAAGAAGGAAAAAAAAAAATGAACGATAAGTCAAAAAAGAAAGGAAGAAAGAATGCAAAAGTGGGTAGAGTAGGACCATGAAAAGAAAGAAAGTAAGTAAGAAAGAAAAAAAAAATTAGAGTAAAACAAAAAAGAAAGAAAGAAAGAAAGAAAGTAAAAACAGGTAGGTAAAAGCAGGTAGAGTAGAACAAATTGTTATTGTGTTGACGTGTAAGCTACTGACTTGTATAAATTTTGTATACCAATTGACACGCCCGTGCTACTTGACACACCAGACCGTGCTACTTGCTGGTTTGTACAGGCATGCCATTTAATACACCAAGCCATGCAACTTTTATTCTAGACCATTTTTCCTGCAAAATGAGCTTAATTGGAGTAATTAAAAAAAAAAATTTAATGACAGAAAACATTTTTTTTTTATTAAAACCTGTGAATTAATTCATCGAGCCAAATTTGTTTTTTTTTTTTGTTTTTTTTAAAGGTAAAAAGACGTAATTGTTGGAAAGAAGAAAAAAAAAAGAAAAGAAGGGATTAAATAGTACTCAAAAATAAGAAGATATATATAAAAATAAAATAAAATAAAATAAAAGACATAATTATTGGAATGCAAAGAAAATAATATAGTTTTGCGGAAAAAAAAATAATGACAGTGATAAATAATACGAAAATAAAATAAAAGACCAACAAGTGACAATACTTAAAATAAAAGGGCAACAAAAAAAAAATAATGAAAAGACTACACTTAAAGGAAAAGAAAGAGAAAGAATAATAAAAATAAATAAAAATAAAAAATAAAAAAATATTCATGTGACATTAATAATGGAGTATAAAAAAAATGTATGTCACTTTCACACACAACATGACACATGTAGAATTAAATAAATAAGAGAAATAACTGGGCACAATCATTGTCAAAAAGCAAAAATTTTTTTTTTTTTTTTATGGCCGTGCTGTCTGGGCACTAGGTAGCACGGGGGGTGCTGTTAGGGGGTGCTGTGTAGCACGAGGGTGCTAGAGTCTAACTATAGGTGTACTTTTCTATGGAGGCAGCACGGGGGTGCTAGATAGCACGGCCAGAGGAGTGCTAGAGCCTGACTCTTGCTCTTTCAATCAGTTTTCAAGCCTTTTTAATCCTTTTTTTTTTTTTGACCTGCAATATGAGTATATAAAACATGAAAATAAAAGAAAATAATGGTTTAAAGATGGGAGAACAAAATGAAAAAATATAAGTAATTGTAAAATAAAAATAAATAAAGTAAAATAAAATAAAAATTTGCAAAGGAAGAGAAAGAAAATGATGGGTTGCCTCCCATTAGCGTTTTGTTTAAAGTCTTTAAACTCGACTTTTGAGAAATTTATCAAATAACGGCATTCGCCTATAATATGTATCATGTAGTATCACACATGGGTCTTGTTTGAAAATGCCCTCAAGATTGGCTAATTTGAGAAAATTTATGCTCGTTATACCAACAACATCTTGCTTTGAATGATGAACTTGGGGAAAAACCTGTATTAGATCATGGAGAACACAATTTATTAAATGTGGTATTATTGGAAAGAAATGATCTTCTGGTGGTGTATATATAAAGACCATTGATGAGCTCAAATCAATAGTCTCAATTATTTCTTCATCCACCAATATTGCTTTCTGCTTATTTTCATTTAAGTTCTCATCCAATGTCCCTTCCAGTTGTACCTCTCCTTTTTCATGGTCATTAATAATCATATCTGAAAACAAGAAATTGAGATTTAATTCGTCTTCAAAGGAGTTGCATTTTTCACATGTAAGTTTTACTTCTTCTAAATATGTGATTTCCCATGAAGTTTCCTCAAAATTGCACTCCTCATCTCGATATCCATTAATGGCCATGGTTATCAATTCTGCTGCTTGCACCTCCAAATTATTTATTGCTGCTTGTTGGATCTTAAAACTCTCGCGAGTTTCGTTCATAAATTCAATGTGAGATTTAGTAAGGGCAGCAATCAAATCCTCTAAATTCTTTTTTTTTCTTCTTCATACTCAAAATTTTTAGGATATTGGTGATTCCAGCCCTGTAATGAATGATACCAATGCCAACGGTAGTCAAAATCTGCCATATCATTTGACATGTAAAGTATATTTTCATAGTTGCTTTCCAGAAGGTGAATACCGGTTGCAGAAAATCCATTATCGACCCAACTTTTTGTTTCTTCATCTAGTCCACAATAGAATATGTAAGTGAGATATTTATTAGTAAAATTATGATAAGGACATTTTTCCAATAATTCATTAAATCTTGCCCAAACTGTATAAAATGGCTCTAAATGTTGTTGAATAAAACTTGCAACTACTTGTTGATGAAATATCTCAAAAATATTGTACAAGAAAATAATGAAAGTAAAGATCAATAAAAACAAAGAAACAAGATACTACAAATAATATAGACAAATATTTCAATTAAGAAATAAAAACAAAATGTCTAAATTAATAACAAGATAATTCGTATTGATATTGGTATTGCCAATCCCCGGCAACGGCGCCAAAAACTTGATTATCGAAAGCTTGTTGGGTGGTTCCAATGAGATATCAGTGCAAGTCCAAACCTAACAATTTACGGTTTTAATTACTCCCTCTTTTGTTTGTTATTCCTTGTTTGAATGTTCAAAAATATTTGCAAGATTTTTAAATTTAAATATATAAATAATTATTTTTCTATAATAACCTTTATAATTGTTCATTAAATGAAGAATTTTTATTAATATTTTAATGAGTTAAAGGGTAAAAAATGGTAAAATAACTTTTGTTGGCTAAATTTTTAATATGCATGTTATTTCAAGTAATGCAAATAAAATGAGACGGGAGTAGAAAATTTCATAGTCTAACATAGTTAACTTAAAAAGAACGAAGAAGAAGAAAATGGAGTATTTTTCTCCTAATATGAAAAACATAAAATTTAAATTAAGTTTTTTGAGAGATGGAGATTTGAGGTTTTGAATTCCTCACCTTGTAAATAAAGTTATTTTATAATGCACTTCTATTCATCCATTTGCATGTAGGTTCAAATTTTTTTTTATTTTTAATATATTGAAAAAGATGTTTAATTTCTTTTTAGAAGTTTAAAATTGAAAATCTTTTTCTTGGGATTTTATATTTTCATTACGGTATAATTTTCCATGGGTGTACTATATTGCTTGTCATGCTTATAAATTATATTTACACATTTAATCTTCAAATAATTAAATGTAGATCTAGAGCAGTAGACGTATAACTATATGTGGCTTTGCAAAGTCTTGCTTTACTTTTTATACATAATTAAAAGTCTTGACTTTGATCACCATGGTGGTAAGCAGACTTCTCAGATACATAATCTTGAAACTGAGAAACTTTAATGTCCTTGACCAAATTCCTCTTGAACCAACTGAAAAGTATCTTTCTCTGAATTGGCTTCAGGCCATCAATCATGGAAGGAATAGATCTTTGAAAATCCGCCACTGAAAACAAAATAAGCTCCTTGTTAATGAACTCGCTGTATTTTGTTAGCTTCGGTTTCTGGTCAAGATGTGTGCCGGGCTGCAAAAAGACCAAGATAATGTAAGAATCTGTTAATTAAAGTCAAGTAGAAGGAATATATAAAACAAATAAAATGCACATTAATAGGACTTCTAACCTGATATTGCCGAAGCCAATTCTTCCTTTCATCAATCTTCTTCTTACTGAACGCAAGCTTTATGGCATTGCCATCTTGGTCATCCATCAAAATAAAAACCTTCTTACGCTTCTCAATGTCTTTGAAGTACTCCTTGCCTTCTTTTTGATTATTAGTTCCTGGCGCCTGCGAAGCAAACCCATTACAGACGCACAAATACAATAAACTATGATTGGCAGCAGAGAATATGATAACCACTACCCTAATTGCTTTTCTCCTAATAAAAAATAAACCTTATAGTACTTGATTGTCCAGCTACTTGCATTTCCCATTAGACTATCCCTCCAAGCATAGTACTCAGGGATGGTATAAAAGGATAGCACATTTCCACTGCTATGAGTTGCCTGTAAAAGATAGAGAACCAAAAATTATCAAGTTCCGACGGTGAAGATTTGTTTCAGGTCCGGTCGCCATGTGGGTGCCTGGACTGTTCTTTTTTGTTTATTATTTTTCTCAATAAAAGGAAAACATTTATATTTTTCCTTTGTTTTCGTTTTTTTTGAAGGTATAATTTTCCTTTGTTTTCAAAGCTATAAATTTACAATTTTAAATTCATTCTTATTTATTTATAGATATATAATGTGAAAGGGTATTATTATAATTATGTATATTATCATTTATTCTCGATATGTTTTTTTTTTATTGGAAAAATGACTTAATTATTATTAGTATCCATCAAAATTATATCATGAATAAAAGAAAGATAATTCATAATTCATTATGAATCAGACATAAAATCAGCATTATGAGCTAGCAATACGCTGTTTGATTCACTGATCTCTTTAACAAAAGCAAATGATAAAAAATAGAACTCTTTTGTAAAAAGTTTTACAATCAGCTGTAATAACTGACGTAAGAAAAAATAATGTTGACTTGTGTTTGACGCTTGAATGACCAATAACTGTCACTCTTCGTCATCAACGGAACATTTTGGTATCGTGTTTTCAACCAACTTAGAGCTTCCTTAATCCCTGTCGTCTCTGCCATCAGAGCACTCACCACACTATCCAGCTTCGGCAGTCGGCCATCCACACATCCCCCCTGGCCATCAACACATCTCCCCTCGCCGTCTCTAACCAGCCATCCTACTCCCGCCATGCCATCCAATGTATACCTTGCGTGTTTCGTTTTCTATTTAATTTAAAGAGATTGTATATTGTGAATGGAACAAAATTTAGTACATTTTTAATTAATTTTTCTCTCTAATTTTGAACAATGCAAAATGATCCTTCCCCTTTATTTTCCTCAATTAATTTTTTTGGCTGCAATATTTTAGACTATAAAAAACTTTTAAGTTAAAAATAAAATGGCTATTATTTGACATACCTTGGTCATTCTTACCAATTCGAATTTTTTTATACGAAAGGAGTTCATTACAAGCCTGTCTCCTTTTCTTCTCTTTTTCCTGCTCAAAAACCATTTTCAAGCGCTTAACAATTCCACTTTTAGTAATAACCCTGCCTTCAACTCTCACAGCAACCCCCCACACCTCCTCCGCAACTTTTGCATTTATATGATTATCTGCCCAGACTGACCTACAAATCATTGGCACTCCACCCAATATAATCTCCCACATAGAATTATACCCAGCATGGTTTACAAACACACCAATTGAAACATGTTGCAGAACATCTCTTTGTGCGACCCAAGGAACCACCTTTCCGTTCTCTTTACTTCTTTCAAGAAACCCTTTTGGAAGATTTTCTTTATATTTGTCTTTAATTGACCAAAGAAATGCTTACCACTAAATTCAATTGCTTCAGCTAATGCCATTAACTCTTCACTACCCAATTCTAAAACTGTTCCAAAAGATATATACACGACAGAACCAACTTCTTCACCATCAAGCCATAAAAATAAACAGCAACCTGCTGAAGTAGCAGTACTACCATCATTCTCCTGTGTAATCGATAAAGTTAAGCAGCCCATGCAGAGTAAATTTTAATATTTATATAAAATAATTCTTCCTATTTTACTATATATATATATATATATATATATATATATATATATTAATTTATTATTCTCTATATTAGTTGTTTCTTAGAAATTAACATAAAATATGAATTTTCTATATTAAGCAAGCTTTCTTTCCTTCTCTTTTTTTTTTTTAACTTTTAAAATGGGGAGCAAAGCTTAATGAATTACAAGCATATTCTAGGATGAGCTAAAATCAAGCTTTCTTTTTTTATTTTATTATTATTATTTTTTTTTGTAAACCACTTGGTATCCGGCAAGCTGACTAATCTGGATTCGGGTTCTACAAGAGCCAATTATGGGGGTGACCGTTTTAAACACTAGAATATTGCTTAGAAGATCAAGCTTTCTCTAGTAATATTATCTTTCTCATTCAATTGCTTACTTTTTTTTTTTAGTATAATCATAGATATCTCTAGCCAATTAAGTTAAGACTAAATTATGCTCAAATCAGGTCAACCCCATTAAGGAGCAGTGGCATTCATCCATGAAACCGAATCTTTTGCATCGAACTAATCATCGATTACGATTACGATTGCTAATATTTAACACCTTAATATGCACCTGCATAAATAAACGTGTTTTTAGTTTAATCTTATTAGTTGGGTATGTTATGGAGGTTGCTCAGCTAATCCATAATAGAGTTTAGTACCTAACGAATGGAGGTTGAGAAAGTTAGCTACTACAGAATATAGATCCCTGTATAAAATTCAATCAATACCATTTCAAACAAGACCAAAAACTAAGAGCGAAACCAAAAGGAAAGAAAAAAAAAAAAAAAAAAATATATATATATATATATATATATATATATATATATATATATATATATATATATATTTTTGTTTTTCAATAAAATATTTTTTTTTATGCAAAAGATATTTTTTATTTTATTTATATCTCAAATATTGAGTCCTATAGCCTCTAAAAGTACAATTCCTTTAATCAAAGGAGGCAAAGAATTAAAAGAGGTAAAAGAAAGAGAAGTATAGTGAAGTCTATGATGAGTAGCCAAAAGATGTGCAGCTTGATTTCCTTCACGACATATGTGATGAATGGAAGAAGAGTGAAGATGCAACAAATCAGCAACACGCTGCAAGACCGAAAGACCTGCTCTAATCCACTGTGTCCGATTAACATGTGTAACTAGTTCCAGACAATCCATTTCCACCTGGATGGGATAAAAACCTTTATCAATACTCCAAGAAAGCCCCCAAATCAAAGCTTTAAGCTCGGCATCATAAGCTGTCCTGGCATCAATCGGGAAACAAGCGGCAGCAACAAAATTACCATGGCTGTTTCGGAGGATAGCACCCCCGGATGCTGAAAATTTGTTGAAAGATGCATCAATATTCAGTTTATAGCAATCTTGCCTAGGCCGAATCCAAGTAATAATCATTGGTTTTAATTTTTGTTTGCCAAAAGAAGCCGAAATGAAGTGGTAATCATATTTTGCCGGCCAGGTTGCTGCAAATTTCTTATCAGAATTGACAATGCTCCAGTTTAATAGCAACCTACTGATATCTTGTAAAAGGAGGTCTGGAAAGCAAGCTTCATTACCCCAAGTATGCTTACAATACATTTTCCACACAGTCCATACAATTACCTGTGGTACCAAGCGCCTAAGCTTACCCATAGCCGAATCGGGTCTGTCACAAAGCCACCAAAAAATCAATGCTTGCCGTAGAGAATTTTGTAGCTCAAGATTATCTAGGAAAAAAGAGCCGAAGTAATTCCAAAGTTTAGCAATGATGGGGCAGAAATAAAAAAGGTGGTCAGCAGTGGTCTCTGACTTGAAACAAAATGGGCACCGGGATGGACCATAAATCCCAAACAATTGGAGACGTCGCGGCAAAGGTAAAGCTCCCCTGAGGAGTTTCCATGTAAAAATAGAAAGCTTAAGTGGGAAAGATGAGTCCCAAATAGCATTGCTTGAAAGGCAAGAAGCTTTGCTCTCTCTAACACAATTGTAGGCTGAAGCAAGAGTAAATTGGCCAGTCCTTTCTCCTCGCCACACCATATTATTATCTGCAAAATCAACAAGTGAGCAAGCAAGAGAGTGAACTTGACAAATCCGTTTCCAAGTGCAAGAGTCGATAAGTTGATAGTGCATATCTCCCTGCCTATGATATTTTTGGAGCATATAGATAGCCCACAAAGAATTCCTCTGCATATAAGTCCACCAGATTTTGAGCGAATAGGCTTTCTGTAAAGAATGAAGAGATCTTAACCCCAGTCCTCCTTCCTTAGTTGGGAAACACATATCATGATAACTGACCCAGTGATATTTCGAATGATCCACATCACTACCCCAGAAAAAAGTAGCCATTTTGCGATCCAATAAGCTCAATATTTTTTTGGGCAACGCCATGGCCCCCATTATGTGCAAAGGAATGGAATTTAGAACATGCTTGAGCAATAATAAACGGCCACCCGGAGAGAGGATCTTTTTTATCCAACCTGTAAGCTTTGATTCGACTTTCTGCAAAAGGCCACTGCAATACTGAGCTCTATTAATACCTTGATAGATTGGTGCACCAAGATATGTAAAAGGGAAGGGTCTCCTTTTAATGCTCAAAGCATCTTGAATACGAGAAACCTTATCCTGAGAGACATTCTTAGAACAATAGAAAGAGCTTTTGTCGAAATTGATCAATTGCCCAGAAGCTGCCTGATATGAAATCAAAAATTTCTTGAGATTTGAAATGCTTCTGGCATCCCCTTTAAGAAAAATCAACAAGTCATCTGCAAAAGAAAGATGAGAAACTATAGTGCAATGTCTCGCCAGTTTATAAGGTGAAATTGTTCCCGCAGCCATTAAATGATTGAGACCCCGAGTAAAGCTTTCAGAAGCTAAAATGAACAGATATGGTGACAATGGATCTCCCTGTTTAACTCCTCTAGTCGGTTGAAAGAATCCGTAAGGAACTCCATTAATCAACACAGAAAGCCGGGTAGAAGCAAGATTGCTCATAATAATATTGATCATATGAGCGGAGAAGCCAAATCTTACCAGAACTGCTTCTAAAAACTTCCAATCCACCCTGTCAAATGCTTTAGCCATATCTAACTTGATGGCTAGATTGTGTCCCCTCGATGCTCTATCAATTTCATGAACCATCTCATTAGCAAGCATTATAAGAAAGAAAGATTATATATATATATATATATATATATATATATATATATATAATCTTTCTTTCTTATTTCCCTAATCTCTCTTCACAATGCCATCAACCCAAAGCTCATCACCACAAATAGCAACAAGTCATGTAGCTGTGTGCACATGGCCATTTAGTAGCCATCCATTAGGTTTCTTCAACTTAGTTCGTAAATTAGCCACAGAAGCTCCTCAAACTCAGTTTTCTTTCTTCAGCTTACCGAAAACAAACTCCATTATCAAGTCATCTCAAAAGAACTCTCCATTACCAGCCAACCTCATGTCCTACGACGTAGACGATGGCATTCCGGAAGGAGTTAATCACTTAACAATAGATCATGCCGCGGAAGTCAGGCATTTCCTCGAACAGTTACCGTACAACTTCGAACGCCGTATTGAAGAAGTGCTGGCGGACACCGAGAGAACAACCGGTAGCCGGAGGGAAGTTACTTGCATAATGACGGATGCTGTTATCTGTTCTCCGCTTGGAAAAATGGCGGAGGATATGAATGTTCCATGGATAGCCTTTACGGTACCTCATCCAAATGATCTTGTTTGCTATTTTGAAATGGATAAAATTCAAAAGCTTTTCGCTAATGCTAAAAGCGAAAATGATCATTTAGATGTTATTCCTGGATTATCTTCTCTACCCTTTAAAGATTTACCCCATGAAATACATTTAAGCAAGCCAAGTAATGAACTTGTGCCATATTTATATCGTATGGCACAAAAACTACCGCAAGCAAAAGCTCTTTTGTTGAATACCTATGAAGAACTAAACCCAATTCCTCTCACAAATTATCTAAAATCAAAAGTTAAGAACTTACTCTACATGGTTTGCTCAACTTTATCGATTACACAGGAGAATGATGGTAGTTCTACTTCTGCAGGTTGTTTATTTTCATGGCTCGATAGACAAAAAGTTGGTTCTGTTGTCTATATATCTTTTGGAACAGTTGTAGAATTGGGCAGTGAAGAGTTAATGGCATTAGCTGAAGCAATTGAATTTAGTGGTAAGCCATTTCTCTGGTCTCTTAAAGACAAATGCAAAGAAAATCTTCCAGAAGGGTTTCTTGAAAGAACAAAAGAGAAAGGAATGGTGGTTTCTTGGGCACCACAGAGAAAGATTCTGCAACATGGTTCAGTTGGTGTGTTTGTAACCCATGGAGGGTATCATTCATTGCAGGAGAGTATATTGAGTGGAGTGCCAATGATTTTTAGGTCAGTTTGGGCAGATAATCATATAAATGCAAAAATTGCAGAGGAGGTGTGGGGGATTGGAGTGAGAGTTGAAGATAGAGTTATCACTAAAAGTAGAATGGTTAAGTGTTTGGAAATAGTTTTTGAGCAGGAAAAAAAGAAGAAAATGAGACAGGCCTGTGATGAACTAAAACAAGTTTTGATCAAAGCTGATGGTCCTGATTCTGGTGCTGCTAAGAATCTGAAGACTTTGTCGCAGTTAATTAGTGGCTAAATTAGAGAGAAGAATGGTGTTATGATTTTTATGTATACTATACTTCTAAATAATTAAGAGTATACATATAACATACGTAAGAAAATAAATTAAGAGCAGGTCGAATTTTAATTTTAAATTTGTGGATGATGTACCATGCGTTTTGTGAAATTACTGTCAAATAAACCGCACTTATTTGCTATTTGATATATATATCTTATTTTTCACTCTTCAAAATATTAGACTTATGCATAAAGTTGTCTAGATTTTTAGGATTTTTTTCCATGTAGTAGCACCACGAAATTTTTTGAGTGACCCATCGTATGCCTCCTAAAGTTGTAATTTGCGGTAATAATTTTGCATCTTGGGTTTAATAGGTGCAATTTTAGAGACCATCAATGCTCCTGGAGGTGCTTATGAACAAGGTTTGTTTTAATTTTATTTTATAAGTTTTGTCTAACTAAAAGAAGTTGAAAGGCCATATATATAAATATGCCTTTTCTACCTTTATAAATTTTTCATTGCTTTTCAATCATTAATTTTGCTTGCATTAAAGAAGTTGGTACATAAACTGGCAATAGAAGCTTTCTCAAGGTCATTTTGCTTTTCAACCCTTTACATTCTATATGATTCGAGAGTATTGATTTAATAGGTAGCTCGTATTCCAACAGAATTGAAGTCAGAAATTCTTGATGTCCTTATCTTATGACTCCAACTTGGCTTGGGAGAATCCTAAAGCAGACAACCTCGGTTTAATTAATAATAATAATAATAATTTGACAAATGCATTTTTTTTTTTCTTTTTTGTTTGTCAACTTGCGGCCAATATACTCCTGTTCTGTTGTCTATACTCCTTCCGTTTCCAAAAGACTCATTTTTTAAAAAAAATTATTCAATTTATATATTTTACAATAAATTATTAAGTGAATGGACTATATTATTTTTAATTTGTTTAAGTTACTATCAATTATTGGAAAATTGAAACAATCAATGTTGATCGTATAAAGGGTAAAAACGGAAGAAATAATTTATTATTTATGAAATTCATAAATATGATAAGTATTTAAAAATACAATATTCTCCGTTCCTAAATACTTATCACACATAGAAAAGTACTGTGTTCTCAAATACGCTAGGTATTTAGAATCGGAGGAAGTATAAGTTTTGTAACAATTGTAGAATTGGGCAGTGAAGAGTGATATTAGTTGAAGCAATTGAATTCAGTCTTACTAAGCCATTTTTTGGTCACTTTCAAATGGGTTTCTTGCATGACGTGTTTGCGCGTAACGCATGTTCTTATCAAAAGAAAAGAAAAAAAAAAACACATGGTGGGTATAATTCTTATAAATGCATAAATTGCAGGTGTGTGGGGGATTTGATGTGAGAGTTGAGGGTATAATTATTAGACTAAATGATAAAAAGAAGTCTTAATCTTGACAATTTTTGTAATTTCCGCAATTGCGGTTATGAATTTATTTTTTCGTTATAATTATAGTCTCTGTTGTGTGTCTGCTGAAATAGTCATTCCACTTATTAGACTATCCCATTTATGAGGTGGTTCGAGCCATAAAAATAGTCATTTCCAGTAGCCTATAAATATGAAATGGTTCATGCACCTGTTACCAATAATTAAGGATAGATAACTAATAAAGTATTAGTTGAGATGATTAGTGACCACAATTTCTATAAGGATGAGAACGTAAATTCGATCTACGCGAAACACATTTTACTTGAGGATAAAAAAACTCCTGGTTAAAAAAAAAAAAAAAAAAAAAAACTGGCTATTGAATGACTTGGTTTCAGATTCTTTAGACACATTATAATCTCCAATGCATGTGAAAGTCTGAATTCTCCCACCCCCTCCATTTTTTAAATCCTTAGTCAATAACGATCATCTTAAATATTTAAAATGTATAATATAACGTTAATGGGCAACTTGTCATCACCTGCCAAAGTCTTCGTTAATTCTTATTTGTATGTACTAAAAATATTTAAATGCACCTGAGCTATTGGTCACATTTCAGCTGTCTACTAAAAATATTTAAATGCACCTGAGCTAGAAGTGTTTTTTAATACGAATTCCAAATTGCAATCTGCACTATATAAGGAATGCTCATTCTCTTGTTATTAGGTCCAGCAAAAAAGAGTTGAACAAAAGAAACTAGCCATTTTTAGGTCATTAAGTGACAAAAATGGTTCAAGGGGATGACATTACCCAAGGATCAAGTTCAAGTGATCCATCGCAGATGAATATCCCAGGGGGAGGCGATGCACAAACAAGAAATGCCCATGGAGGAGAAAATTCCCAGGTGGGGAATGCATCTGGTGGCGGTACACAAGCTGAAAATTCACAGTACACGAGCCAGCAAATGGGTTACAGCGTAGGACCTCAGTCCTGGAACCCTTATGGTTTAAACCCTTATATTTGGGGAAACCCTTACATGGTGAACCCTATATGTGGGAACCTTTGCTTGATGAACCCTTATTGGGTTCATACTTCCCAGGTGGTTTGTGCTAACCCAAAATGTTGGCACCCACAGTGCATAAACCAACAGAAGATAGATGTCCTACAACAACCAGATTTTGTTTCACAAGGGGAAAATAGCCAAGACCCTCCAAGCAGGACTATCCGAGATCCCAAACCAGAGAACGTCCCACAAAAGAGAAATGATCAGGAAAGAAAATCTGAAGAAGGTAGTTCAAAAAATGACAACATAAAGCATCAGAATGGATCAACGGTTCGTCCATTGGTTCCAAAACTGCCGAGAAGAAGGACCGTAATCTTTGATAGGGTTGCCCCTTTTGGCCGCCAGTTATCAAACTATCTCCCACGTCCAGGGAGATATGGGGTGTTAATATATTGGGGTTTGGCCTTGTTTGTTCTCTTGATGGCGTTTATGATTTATGGGTATTTTACGGGAAATTTTCATTTTGAATTTGAAATGGAATGAGGAATTAAATGATCGTTCGTGACACACAGTACAGAAAGCCATGTTCTAATGATCATCGAAGAAGCCATGTTTCCTGCAATTTTATGATGTATTATCTTTTTCAATTCAATAAAAACTTATTATAAGAGAAAATCTTACTTGGCCAAAAGAAAGATATTGAAAATAGATTGAAATTTTACTTTGAATTAAGTTGAAATACTAATTAGTAAACTGGGTAAATTTGATAAGTTTGTTGAATCAATTCTATTTAGAATTCCGTTTACAATGAATATTCATATTGCAGTAAAATTTAAAATATATTTACATAAAGAGAAAAAATAATGAAAATAAAGAGACAGGGATGAGAGGAAGAAGAAGAATTAGAAGATGGGGAGGAAAGATAGAAAAAGAAGAGGAAAGAGAGGGGGGAGAAAAGAAAAGAAAAGAAAAGAAAAGGAGAGAAAATGAGAAGATGAGCATTTATGGGATTGAATTCATGTATTAATTTTAAATATTAAATATAATTAATAATATATCAAAATTGCCAAAAATATGATTTCTTTTTATTTGTTAATCCGAACTTAAGTATAATTATTATGCTAAATTTGATCACCATTTAATGAAAAACATTCAATAATGTTGTGCTGATTTTATTTTGGTATATATAAGTAAGCACAAAAAAAGTTTTTATTAGTAAGGAAGAACAATCCAATTATGCATAGAATAATAATATAATTATTATATACTTAAGAAAAAATTTTCTATTCTTCTTATTAAGGTGAGAGGCTCGATTTGTAAAAAAATAAAAAAAAATAAAAAAAAATTATAGAGAGACATGTTGATTTCAACATAAAAGGAGATTATGCTCATATTTAACAAAAGTAAAAAAATAATCGTTGAAAAAAATTATCTATTCTTTTAATGAGTAAAAAAAATCACTTGTTCAACATTTTTTTTAATTCTTATGAAAAGTAAAAAGTATTCGAATTGACATAATTAGAACATATAATTATTGGCATATGCTTATCGCTTAATGTGAAAATATTAATTTATACATATAAATGTAGACTTGACTTTCTAAAAATAATTAAATATATATATATATATATATATATATATATATATATATATATATATATATATATATATATATATTAAATTCCAGATCTTGATGTTCAACATTTCTTAAAGTCTTTATATATCCTTTCAAAAAAAAAAGTCTTTATATATAAATATTGCCATCATAGGAATAGCCTAATATAATTTTTAATTTGATATATAATTGAAGAAACGTGCATCACATCACATGTAATTAATTCTTGCAGAATATATATATTCTTTCTTGAAAATTTTTTATTGCCAGCGAAATATAATAATTTAATATTGCTAGAATTATATTCATGAAAATTTACATTATTAGAAATATTCAATTTCCACGAATAAACACCCATACATGCACATTTTTTTAAAATTTTGTTTAATTTAATTAAAGTAAGTCATAAATCTCTTCATGTGAGAACTCCTTAAATTAAGATCTAACTTAAAATAAAATTCGAAAGTATTGATTGGCTTAGATCTCCTCATAATTATATCAATTAACTACTTATCCATAAAAAGAAATAGTTTTGAGAATATTTAATAGTAACTAATAAAGTTTTTTCAATTTTACTCATATTTATAGTAAATGTAACGATTATCTTTAATTCTCTATATTTTTTTTAAAGGATAATTTAGTTAAATTAATGAACATTTTATTATCGTTTAAGATACAACAAATATTTATGAATGAATGAAGAGAGTATTTCTTTTTCTTTTATAAGAAACTCTACCTGAAACAAAAACTATAATAAATGAAAAGAAAGATATAAATACCATATGATATAGGGGTACTCAAATTTCAATTTTTGGAACCAGAACCATCGATTCAGAATCGGTTGGAATCGAAACTGGCCAAAACTGGAACCGTATTAGAGAGGTTGCAGTTCGATTTTGATTTCAAATTTTTAGAACCGTGAATAAGTGGTTTGGAAAACTGACTAGAATCAAAGGTTTTGACAATCGATTAGAACCAACAGTTCTAATACATTTTTATTTTATTTTTATCAAGATCTCCAAATTAACCCTCCTAGCATCTATAAACAGCTGTATAACATTTAGTTGTATTAATGGTATTTGTGTAAGTTAGATTTTTTTAGTTTTAAAATTATGTAAAACTGATCGAAAAACCATTGATTTTAGAACCGTTAAAAAATCAAAACCGTCGGTTTTACAATTGTTAAAGAACTAAAAGCAAAACCATAATCAGTCAGTTCTAAACTAGAATCAAAATAGTCAGTTTTCAGTTAAGTCCGGGCCACCCCTACTATAAGATAACCAAAAAGATATTGACGTCGGAGGACAATTCAGAATCCATTTCAATGTCAAATTCAAAAGCTTAGTTTGTAAGTCAATCCCCCCTCTCTAAAAACTTTGAAAATCTGAATCTATTAATTACCTTTTAGTGGATTATCGAAAGCCCATTGGGCGGTTCCAATGAGATATAAGTGCAAGTCCAAACCTAACAACTTCCGATTTTAATTACTCCCTCTTTCTCATTTTATTTGTTTGTTATTCCTTTTTTGGATGTCAAAAAATATTTACAGATTTCTAAATTTAGATATGTAAATAATTATTTTTTCCATAATAATTCTTAAAACATATCCATTAAGTAAATTATTTTTATTAATATCTTAATGAGTTAAGGGTAAAAAATGGCAAAATAACTTTTATTGATTAAATTCTTAATACTCGTGTTGTTCCAAACTATGGAAATAAAATGGGCCGGAATTAGAAAATTTCATAGTCTAACATAGTTAACTTAAAAAGATGAAGAAGAAGAAAATGAAGTATTTATCTCGTAATATGAAAAACTTAAAATTTAAGTTAAGTTTTTTTTAGAAATGGAGATTTGAGGTTTTGAATCCCTCACCTTGTAAATAAAGTTATTTTATAATGCATTTCTATTGATCCATTTGTATGTAGGTTCAATTTTTTTTTTTATTTTCAATATATTGAAAAAGATGTTTAATTTCTTTTTAGAAGTTTAAAATTGAAAATCTTTTTCTTGGGATTTTATATTTTCATTACGGTATAATTTTCCATGGGGGTACTACATTGCTTGTCATGCTTATAAATTATATTTACACATTTAATCTTCAAATAATTAAATGTAGATCTAGAGCAGTAGACGTATAACTATACATGGCTTTGCAAAGTCTTGCTCTACTTTTTATACATAATTATAATATATTCTCCCTCTTGATAAATATAAATCGTTTAAGATTTTTTATATGATGATTAAAAAACTAATTAATTTTTTTAGATTATAACAAAAAGTTCGTTAATTTAACTAAATTACCATTTATCTCACATCTTTCATAGTTAATGTGATTAATCGTATATGATTGGTGAAATTGAAAAAATTTCATTTATTATTTCTTAATATGTTCAAAATGACTTTAGTTGGAGTAACTAAAAATTTTCATTTATTATTTCTTAATATGTTCAAAATGACTTTAGTTGGAGTAATTAGACCAAAAAAGTGTAACTTTTCTGAAAGTATATAAACTACTTATATTTGATTTGTATTATCAATTCACTTTGCGGAAAGTAGATCATCGAGCTTTCTGCACGTAAGAAAAGTAAGTTTTTTAGAGATGATAGAGATGTTGTACTTTCCTAGTTAAGTGCAATGAATTTATTAATTTATTATATTATTTAAATACACTCAAATTTGAAAAGAATGGAGGGTGGAAATTAGAGTGTGAGAAAGAAAATATTGGAGAAAAAGAAAGAAACCAACACCGTTTTACCTAAAATTGGAGGATTCTCGAGAACCAAACACATCGGGATCGGAGGATTCACAGTGTTGTCGTGCTTGTAGCACTCGGAAACAGCGACCGTTAGTTGAATCAATTAAAAATAAAATTGGCAAATGGCTAAGGTTTAAAATAAGAAAAGTATATCCTGACCCTGAACGCGCACGACAGGAAAAACTATCCAAGGTACTGATTTTTACCCTTTACTCTTTCAACTCGTGATTTTTATTTTTTTAAATTTATAATTATGAGGCTAAGTAAATAATTTCATTAATATTTGATTTGATGATACATACATTCACCTAAGTAAAATTATTTTTATAAAATATTAACACTTCAATTTCTTTTAACAGCATAGCAAGTCAATATTCATGTATTGCATATTTTTTCGGTTTAATTAAATATATTATATATTTACTAATATTAAAAAATAATTGATAGATAAGTAAGAAATTATTTCATTTCACTTCTCCACATTGACTCTACAGGTTTAGATACGTATATTTTAATTTGTGAAAAAATACATTAAATTAGTCAGAATAATATTATGAACCACATAGCAGGAATAATCCCCTTTTTAAATAAACTTATTAAATTATTGAAAATTTTTACTGTCGAAAGAACTCAAATCAAGCATAAAAAATTTAGAAGACAATTGTACTAAACAGGATAGGCTATTTCATATACATAATTTAGTTTCCATGTGATACCATATATATCTAATACTTCTCTGAAATTATGCAAGAATAAGAAAAATCATTTCAATATGTCCATATTTTGTTAATAAATTACAAATTTGTACTTCTATTCATGTAGATTTTCCTAAATGTGCTGTAATAACCTCTAAGACATCAAAGACTATTTTGAGAGGAAAGTTAATTGTGTGTTAGAGTTTTATTAGAGTAGTCTATATAAGGGTTTTTCTTAGACTCTAAGTCGGTATCCGAGTAAAAATTTTACATCAAATTTAAATAAGAAAACGTCTATGGTGAATATTTATATTCTATCAAGTAGGAGCTGCAAAATGCGCTTCCTCGGATCAAAGTGCATTTTCTAGGATTGAACTTATGTTTTCACCCTTATGGGATTGAGGTTGCTTACCATTATAACCAATACCTTCTTACTCCAAAGTTTGTTAATTATTTTATCCAATATACTAATTCTTATATGTGTTTGAAAATTTGCAGTGCCAATATTTCAATGAAACTAAAATTAGCGATGACTTTGGGGAGCAGTTGGCAATTTTATTAGATGCAGAAATCACAAAACTACTACGATCATGTCCTGATGAATCTGAAGAATGTATAAAACTTTACCCTGGATTTTTACGTAACAAGTTTGATGAAAACGTCAAACGTATACTTGGAGAAAAATTGGATCCAAATTCTAATGTTATCCAAGAATGGAATATACTCCAAGAAAGCGGGAATCAAAAACCAGATGATCTATCAAATGGTTCATGAACAAGAATTGAAGAAAAAGTGGAAGGTAATGTGCAATACTTTTAAAAGGGGAAATTTATATATTGAAATTCTTATTAATTTTTTTTTTAATTTTTTTTTATAGCTAGGGTCTTTCAAATTCGAATTTAAGAGCTCTTGATGGTGATCAAAGAGGGACTTACTGGCTAGGTCATCTATCATATGTATTTGGGATTTTTGGTACTTTATTTCGTTTAAGAATGCATATGTTTTTAGGAGGATTTTGATTGTAATGATAATGGGAATGTCATCTTAGTGAGGGAGAGAGAGAGCAATAAATTGTAGTTGACCTATATATGATATAAGAATTTTATTATGAATATACTCCCTCTGTTTTATATATATATATATATATATATATATATATATATATATATATATATATATATATATATATATATATATATATATATATTTTTTTTTTTTCTTTCTAAATAAGTGAGGTTTTGTGATACTAAATATTTCATTAAATATTTTCTTCCCTAATTTACCATTTTATCACTATTAATATTAATAGTCTATTTTAAATTTAAATTTACTTAAACCACGTGAATTATTATCTTTTTAAGAAGGACAATATGATCTTTTTAATTTTTATTTTTGTTAAAATTTAATATATTTATTGTTTTTCCTAATTCTTGTACAAAAATTAAACTACACATGTAAAAAAAACAGAGAGAGTATTGAATAGTTAACCTATTCCATGCATGAACTTTAAATTCAATTCAAACGACATGACAAAACAAGATAATGAATGACATTTGCCAAGCCAGCCTAAATGTCAAGTTGGAATTTTAATTATTGGACCCAACTCTTATAATAGTTAGTCAAATACAAGAATTTATATGTAAATAAATTTTATTAATAAAAGTCATTTATAAATGGAATAAGTCATATATATATATATATATATATATATATATAAATGTCAAGTCATTTATATCTTAACATTGTAACTTTTTAAGCATATCTCAATGAGATACAATTTTGTAATGCATTTCACAATTATTTTATTATGCAATTTTATTATTTTTGATTGATGTTAGAAAAGATTATTTCATCTAAGGATGAAAGTGAGACGGATATGTTAGGGTACCCACTTTGCTACGACATGTTTAATGAAAGTACAGATAGTTATAAATGCGTTTTAGATGGATATAGTAGTGAAATTACTAGCTTTAATGGATACAGGTATGGTACAAGTATTAGACTCTAGGTACCCATTACCCATTATCCACTATAATAAACGGTTTTGGCCATGGGTACTCACGAGTATCCTACCAATTTATTAGCAAAAATGCATTTTAAAGTTCGAGTTTTGGATAGTTTAAAATGTGCAGATATCCTACCTGTTTAATGAGTACCTTAAATAAGTTTGGGATGAATATGGATAGTAAAATTTTAAAAGGGTTTGGATATGGGTAATTAAATAGATATTTAAATAGGTTTGGAACGAAGACGAGTAGTAAAATTTTAAATAGATACAATTACGAGTAGTTTAAAATTCGCGAGACCCATGCCGCTTATATTCCTATTTACATTCTCTAATATTGCTCTGCGTAACTAGTGTAATTAATACCCTAGACGTTGTACAGAAAATATATCCACGGCCATTAATCCCGTGTTTAATGGAAATATAAAGAAATCAAGGGAATGAAAATTGGTTGCTATGAGAAGTCATTCTTTATTTATTTGCTTGCATCGAGAAGGAAATTAATTAATGTGTTGGACTAATTAAGTAGTGGTATTAGACAAAATTAATTAATAGATCACATGGGCAGATGGGATGATGCATTCTTAATTAATTAATTAATGACTTTTTTGCTATTTTTCACGTACTGGGATTTGTTATTTTCATTAGAATTAGTATTCACTATGGGATGTAATTACAATTATATGAGGAAATTTATAATAGAACCAACTAGCGGAATTGAAATCCAAATGAAAATTTAAAAACTAAACCAGAATTAAACTGAACATGTAATATTGCATGGCCACATGGGCTGTTTGAATTTGAAGATGTTTGCCTAATTGTTAAAGAACTGAGCTGCGGTTGAAGATGGAGTTACTTCCCTTGTGCTAACTTTCTTGGTCATCCTAACGAAGTTATGCAAGAAAAGTTGGATGACCTACTTCCTGAAATAGAATCGAGAATGTAAGTTAAACTAGAATTGGGAATGTAAGTTAAAGGCAAGCATTTGATGCACTTTCCTATATTTGAATATAATATTTGAGTAATATTGAAAATATATACATATCAATTAAGTACTTTTAAACTGGGGATTAAACTTGCCTAGATCTGGTCTATGTGAAACATATATTTAAAATATAAATAAAATTATTATTTAGGACACTAAAAATAGAACGATAATGAAAAAAGAAATATTATTACAATATTTGATATTTTATGTAGACCACATGTAGTACATAAAATATAAACTAACATATAAACTAACAAAATTTTTCACAGTTTGATCCATAACATATAAAGTCAACTGAAAACTTCAAAAATGAACTTGAATTAAACCGAAGATGTGTAATAACTCAATCAAGGAATATGCACGGCTGGCTGAAATATATATATATATATATATATATATATATATATAAAGCAAGTATTTTTTTTTCCGATAAGTTGACATGCGGCATTTCTTAAATGAATGTTTTTTTCTTTACTCTTACTACATAAGATTCTTCAATTTGTAATGATACATAGAATTATAATGCTACGTAGGACTATTAAATTTTGACAGTGCCACATAGATTTTAATTATTAGGTATAGTGTTATAGAAATATTGATGCTATTGGTTATTATAATTAATACATTTTAGTAAATAATTATAATTATTATAATATTGTAGCCTATCTTTTTAATTAAAATTACATAATATTGGTATTAATTGTCATTCAATTATCATATTAATATGTATTAAATAATTAAAATTATTATAATATTATAACTTATTTTTTTATTAAAAAATTAGCATAATTTTGATGTTGATTACATATTAATGTATATTATAACTTATCTTTTCAATTAATATTATTATAATATTAATATTATTATAATATTAATATTGAGTATCATTAATTATAATCAATCATTTATTATTACGAACGAAAATTTTATATCTAAAAGAATGATAGAGAAGGTTAATAATGAAAATATTTATTAAAATAGTTTTATTAACAATGAATATTCAAACGTTTCAATATCTATTTGTCTTAAAATTGCAATATATAGTTATTTTTATTAGTTTTTAATGATAATATATTGAATTTCCATTAATTGCTTATCACTAGACTATAAATAGCGAGAGCTTTTTGAGGTTTGGTAAGATCAAATTTTTTTTTTTTTTTTTTGTAATTTCAATAATTTTTATATAATTTATTTTTGACATTGATATATTTTTTTTCTATTCTAATTTCTATTATTCTATCAAATTTTAAAAAGTTTGACAAATCATAAGAGAAAAAGATTTATATGAAATTATCGTTAAGAATGATATATATATACGTATATGATTGAATTTCTATTATCCATTACTCCATTTTATTTTATTATTTTTAATATAGTTTAAGAAAATTTATTAATTCAAAAATAAATTAAATCAATGATTTTTAACATATATTTCCTCTCCTTTCAATTTTATTGTAGACATTAATTTTTATATAATTAGTCTAATATTTTGAATTTAAAATAGATGTTCTTTAATTTAAATAATTTTCAATAAAATTAATAAATATAAAATTAAAAATAATTTAAATTATAAAACGAATGAAGATAGAGAAAGAATGAAGATAGATATACAAGACGAATTGTGTTATGGTCCGTTGCATAAACAAAATAAAATAACACAAAAGACTCAAATTGCATTTCTTCAAATTACATAAAAAAAAAAAAAATGGAAGAAGACATTCTTTATTTTCTTTTATCAAGACCGAATGACAAGAGAATGCATGAATCTTTTTATATTCATTGGGAATTTAATATTGTATCTTATCTAATTTTATTACGTTGACAACTCATCATATCTTTTTGGTGAATGATGATTTATGTTTATCATATCTAATTCAAAGCATATTAAAATTCCTGTATAAGCGTAAATGAAGACAATTGCTAAAAAAAATTAAAGAAAGAATGAAGATAGCCAAGTAAAACGAATTGCATTATAGTCCAGTATATAAACAAAATAAAACTAAAAAAAAAGGACTTGAATTGTATTTCTTGAAATTACATAAACAATGGAAGATGTCATTTTTTATTTTCTTTTATTTTTTTGAAATTACATAAATATTAGGCTTATTTATATCAAATAGAATAACTACCTTCACAAATTACTTTTAATTTAAAAAAAAAGAGAATAATTTGATTAAATTATTCTTGATTTTGTACAATTTAAGAGAATCAATTCTTTTCTTTATCTCCGTACAAAAACCTTAAACAACATATATTTTGAGACAAGAGAATATTTAGTAAGTGTAATTTTACAAGTTAAAGGGTTATAGATATTACTTAATACAACTTATTTGATTATTGACAAAAAAAATAAAAAAAAAAGAGGTTAAGTAGATATAATTTTAGTAGTTAAAGGAGAAATCTAAAAATTGAGAAAGCTTAATTTGGAGAATTTCTCGATTTAAAGTAAGTGACGCATATCAATGAACTATACATCTCTACAAGACTCCAACATGTTTCATGTTTTTTTTTTCTCCTTTTTATCAAACCCTTTTCCAATTCTCCAATAGATAATGAAATTCATTTGTTTATTTTTCTCCTACAACGACACGATATATAAATCACTATAATTTTTTTCCGTACATCTAATCTCCCTCTGATACTAAAATGGTAATACCCAATATTATTATATTTTTAACGGCCGAATACGTGAATTCATCTCTGAACTTTGTTACTTTAATCTTGTGGCACCTTCAACTTTTACTTTTACCCATCAAACACTTTAACTTATAAAATTATACCTATTAAACTTTTCAATTTTTAAATTTATTTTATTAAACACTTCAACTTACAAAATTAGATCAATTAAAAACTCATTAAAATGTTGAAATTTATGAAAATTATTGTTCCAAAAGTCATGCTAACTGCACATTAAGTAGATATTTTACTTATAAAAGCCAAACCCCCCAAGATTATTGATATTAGTGTCAAAAGGTGTGTAATATTATCAAAATTTACAAGTTCAAATACATGATAAGTCATTCGCAAAGTTCAAAATGCCATAAGGTTAAAATTTCAAAGTATGTATTCAGCCTATTTCTAACCTTGTCAAGTATATCAAATAACTGCATTAATGTACTCATAAATTCCCCACACAATAATTTATTTTATGTAATAAATATAGTTTTTAGACTCATAAAAATCAAATTTTATACATAGGGTAAATAATATATCAAACTAACTATTTAATAGGTATTATGTTTCTTGCTATTCTATTATTTCATGAATCAAACTAGATTTTAAGGTTATAATTTGCCTATTATTACATGTTTAAATTTGACCAAAGTTTGAAACTAGTTGTTTTTTGAATTTTCATGTATTCAATTCAGTTTAACTCATTAAGACTTTAAATTCAAAAATTTATTCTCAATATATTATACAAATATAAAGGATTGACAGTTATATTAAATTTTACTTACCGTTTCAATAAATCAATCACCATTCTTAGGAATTAGACTAGTCCTTCCTTATACAGTTACTAGTGAAATTTAATTATATAGAATTATTATATATAGAATTAGGAACATAAAATCATTTCACTAGAAATAGTATTGCATAAATTAAAGATCACTTATGCAAGGTATACAAACAACATTAAAGCTTTGATTATTTTGTGAGTCTTAACGTTAGGAGCAATCATGCTCATAATTATCCTCACCTGTCACGCAGAAATATAAGCACGATTATTCCATCCAAATGAAATTACTGAAACATAAAAAACATAAAAATAATACAACAACAACCATGACAAGTGCTTGAATTTGATTAAAAAGTTTTTGGGATACTAATGCTGATTTCCACCTTGATTATTCCCTCTTTGGCACTACTAGAATTTCCACCTTGTGCATTGCCGCTTTGAGAATTTCCAGCTCCAGCTCCAGCTCCGCCCTGAGTGTTACCACTACCTCGGCCTTGAGTGTTTCCTCCCAGAGTATTACTACTTTCTCTGTCTTGAGCGTTTCCTCCTTGAGTGTTACCACTACCTCTGCTTTGAGTGTTTCCGCCTTGGGTATTGCCGCTACCTCCCCCTTGAGTGTTTCTGCCTTGGGTATTTCCACTACCTCCACCTTGAGTGTTTCCTCCCTGAGTATTATCACTTCCTCCGCCTTGATTGTTTCCTCCTTCGGTGTTACCACTACCTCCACCTTGAGTGTTTCTGCCCTAGGTATTGCCGCTACCTCCCCCTTGAGTGTTTCCCCCCTGGGTGTTACCACTACCTCCCCCTTGAGTGTTTCCACCCTGGGTGTTACCACTTTCTCCACCTTAAGTATATGCTATTTTTTATCATATACTTGAAAAAAAAAAAAAATCGAAACACTTTTAATCTGCAGCTGATAGCTAGTTACATTTGGAGCATTTTACACAACATGAGGCAGCTCTTGGCTTGGCTCACCGAATTGGTGAAAACAACCGTGATTGAAAGGACTCGAATCCGATATCTCCACTCCTCAAATAAATGAGAAAACCAACTAGACCACTACCTGATTGATATTAATATTTTTATTTATATAATACATTAAAATAAAAAATAATTAACATATAAAAAAATTATGTCATATATACATGAGCTTTAAGCTGCTACAACCGTTGAACAAAAAGAAACATAATTTTAGGGCTGAATACATAAATTCGCTCCTGAATTTTGCAATTTTAATCTTGTAGTACCCATAAATTTTACGGATGACTTATCGTGCACTTGAATTTGTAAATTTTGGTAATATTACACACCTTTCGACACTAATACCAATAATTTTTAGAATTTTTGGCTTTTATCTATAAAATATCAACTTGATATATAATTAGCATGATTTTTTTACAACAATTATATATTTTCATAAATTTCAACTTTTTAATGAGTGCTTAATTGTTCTAATTGTGCAAATTGAAGTGTTTAATAAAATAATTTTGAAAATTGAAGTGTCTAATAGATGTGGTTTTATAAATTGAAGTGTTTGATGAGTTAAAGTGAAAGTTAAGAGTGTCATAAAGTTAAAGTGAAAAAGTTCAAGGGTGAATTCATGTATTCTGAGTTTTTTGCATTATTAAAACCAGTAGAAATTTTTTCAAGTTTAGAATTTTGGAATTATCCAATTATTTTTTAGACGGATTCTAAAGTAATTTTTAGTTGGGTAACCCAACCTGACAATCGTCCATGGAGATGGTAGAATTAGTTCAATATGTTGTTTTTGTTCGATGGACTGTTTTTGTGAAATATTTTTGTGTTTAACTGTGACTAAGCCTTGAGCCAAATTAGGCGTTTCCTGATAATAGGATTCGGACACCGGTGATTTACAAAAAAAGCTCCAAATTATCCTCATTTTTTGCACACATAAAATAAAAAAAATACCATTAATTCCATCTAATTGAAATTACTAAAACAACCTTTCACACATAAAAAAAAAAAAATCCATTAGTTGCATCTAATTGAAATTGCTAAAACACTGATGGAAGACAACCGCAAAGTCTTGATATTGATCTGAGAAGTGATACAATTTGACTCAAAATTCCTTCTTGGGCATTATCACCTTGTAGATTCTTACTTGCGGTATCTCCTGCTTGAGTGACTTGAGAATTTCCGCCGTGAATGTTTTCTCCCCAAGTACTAGAAAATTGCATTTTAGGAATTGATTCATTTCTAATTAAAAACGGGTTAGAAATGAAACTGATCTCAAAATATCATATTTAAGCAAACGAATTAGGAACAGATCAGAACTAATTAGAAACGGAAATTAAAATGAAATTTCGTTGCTACATTTACGGGAATGGAATGTTCTTTGGAGACAGATTTAGGAATGTACTAGCAACGGAATTTAGAATCGAGATATAGTCGTTTCTAAAATTCTCAAGCTTCTTTATGGACTTCCATGCAGTGAAGCTAACTGACATTATTTATTGCTATACAGTTCCAGTACTATAAAGATAACTGACATCTACTTGTTTGTATTATAAAATAAAAATTCATTAATTGCCAAATGAAAATTTCATTTGTACTTTGGATCGATCTTAAGCTGTGCTTCCTTAAATTCCGATATCTTCATTAATTAATAAAAAAATATAATGGAATGAGAGAGTGTATGTTAATGGAATTAGAACCTAATTAAACCTTTTGTTTTATAAGGTTTCAATCCTAAAAGCTTAATATAACAGTTTTAGAGTGACTGTTTTGTCCCAAAATATAAGCCGTTTTGAGTATTTTTAAGGAGTAATAAATTATATTTTTTCAATAATATATTTTCTAATATTAGATATAATAATTATTTTCACAAGTGACCTTTAATTTTGAAATTAAGGGTAATTTGGCTGATTTACTCTTGTTTTTATTATAATTTAAGAGAATTAATTGATTCCTTAATCCTCGTATAAAAATGTTAAACTACTTATATTTTGGGACAGAGAGAGCGTATAGCAATCTAGTGCAAGGACTTTAAATTACTTATATTTTGGAATAGAGAGAGTATATTGCATGAGATTATTATGCAAGCATAATCAACTATAAATCATAGAGAAATATTTATGCCATTCATGTTCAACTTTATGTCTTATGTATGATTAATGGTTAAATAGATTCACCTAAAAATTTCTTATTGTTGACCTAATTAACTAATTAAGAGATTCATAAAATATTTGATAAACCAATTTCTTACATAATGTCAAAACTAGTAGCAATAAATACCTGATGAGTAAGAGAAACTCGAAATTTCTTCATTTAAAATATTATTGCATAAACTGAAGATCAATCATGTAAAGTACACAGAGTACACATTATGAGCAATGACGCTCATAGTTAGGCTCACCTTTTACACATACAAAAAAAAAAAAAAAAAAAAGACAAGAACATTTATTCCATCCAATTGAAATTATTTAAACTTAAGAAATATGCATATTTCAACACTGAATATTTTCTCTTAGGTATTATCTCTAATACCTTTGGGGATAACAAATCCTCCGCCTTGAGTGTTGCCTCCTTGAGTATTACCCCATCCTCTACCTTGAGTGTTTCTATCCTGGGTATTGCCCCATCCTCCGCCTTGGTATTTCCTCATCCTCCGCATTGAGTGTTTCCTCCCTGAATATTACTCTATCCTCTGCCTTGAATGTTTTCGCCTTTGTCTCATCCTCCATCTTGAGTATCTCCACCCTGGGTATTACCCTATCTTCTTTGAGCGGACATTGTTTCACTCAGAGAAAACTGAAGTTCGATAGACTGTTTTTGTGAAATATTTTTGTGTCTCTCAGACTGTTTATGAGTATAAAAAGATATAATTCGGGATCAATAAATTTTAATGAATTTAAGTTATATTTTAATTCCATTAGTTAATCCATTGTAGTTTTTAACTTCTTTATTAAATAACATCATTAATTTAATGAAATTACATTAAAAATTATATTGATAATCAAAATTTTAAAAATTAATTATCTTGCCGACTTATACCTTAAAAGTCATTTTCTTTACCAATTCGGCACCTTAAATATTTTAAGAATGTTCAACTTACAACACCTATTTGATAAATTTAGATAAGGAAAGAAAAACAACAAGAGAGAAAACGATATGGAACAACAATTTTCAGTTTTTTTTTTTTTTGGTTATTAATTTAAAATAATCCCAATAATTTCATACAACTAACTCAGAAAAGACATAAATTATAAAATAAAAGTTTGACCAATATATCATTACAATTTTCATACTTGTCATCTCATCAGCAAGGAATAATATAACAATTTTCATTTCCTATATGCCTATTAAAGATCACTTATGCAAAGTATACCAACAACATTAAAGCTTTTATTATTTTGTGAGTCATACATTAGGAGCAACCATGCTTATAATTATCCTCACCTTTCACACAGAAAAACAATATTATTCCATCCAAATGAAATTACTGAAACATAAAAAACATAAAAGTAACACAACAGCAACCTTACATAATATAATATGACAAGTGATTGAATTTGGTTCAAAAGTTTTTGGGATACTAATGCTGATTTCCATCTTGAGTGTTTCAACCCTGAGTGTTACCGCTACCTCCGCCTTGATTGTTTCCCCCTAGGTGTTATCGCCACCTCCGCCTTGAGTATTTCCTTCCTGTGTGTTACCACTATTTTCCCCTTGAGTGTTACCATCCTGGATATTTTCACTACCTCCGCCTTGAGTATTTCCTCCCTAAGTATTACCCCATCTACCGTGAGCATTACAAAATCCTCCATGACAGTGTGGACAACCTTGATTGTTTTCACCATGAATATTTCCCCATCCCGAACCTCGAGTGTTTCTTCTCTGGGCGTTACCCCATCGCCCACCTCGTGCATTTCCTTCTTCACCGTTCATTATTTCAATCAAAGAGGCCTTAAAACTTCGTTAGGATGTTTCTTTGCAACTATTTTCGTGTCTCTCACTTATGCGCTAAACTAAAGAATTCTATCTCCTTATATAGGCATTTGGCAAATAAACTTTGACTTGAAAAATTATTATGGTATTAGTTCAATTGTGATGAAATGACAGGTACGATGATATATTTAATCATTTGAGGCAGACAAAGTTATTAATGACAAAGGTGAACAATAAAAATGTAATGAAAAACGTAATGATACCTAAATGTAATCTTTTCATCCTTAAAATCGTAATTATTAGTTTCTTACTCGTTGAATGTGACTGCATGACAGGCATGGAGATGTAGTTAGTTATTATAGGTAGGCAAAAGCATTAATTACAAATGTGAACGTTGAAAGTATATGAAAAAGAGCACAAACTTAAATTAGGACTACCCATGAATGGCTTTAAATTAAACAAAAGTTAATAAATTGTGCATAAAAGTATATAAAAAATTGTTATCTTTACTATCTGAGCTGCGGTATGATTGTGCTATGCATAACAAATATTTTATAATTTAAATTATTTTTAATTTCATATTTATTAATTTTATTGAAAATTATTTAATTAAAGAACATCTATTTCAAATTCAAAACATTAGACTAATTATATAAAAATTAATGCTACAATAAAATTGAAAGGAAAGGAAATATATTTTAAAAATCATTGATTTAATTTATTTTTGAATTAATAAATTTTCTTAAACTATATTAAAAATAATAAAATAAATAAAATAAAATGGAGTAATGGACAATAGAAATTCAATCATATATGTATATATATCATTCTTAATGATCATTTTATATAAACATTTTTCTCTTATGATTTATCAAACTTTTCATAATTTGATAGAGTAATAGAAATTAAAAGAGAAAAAAAATATATCAATGTCGAAAATAAATTATATAAAAATTATTGAAATTACAAAACAAATTAATCTTATCAAACCTCAGAGAGCTCTCACTATTTATAGTCTAGTAATAAGCAATTAAAGACCATTCAATATATTATCATTAAAACTAATAAAAACAGCTAAATTTTGCAACTTTAAGACAAAAATATTGAAACCTTTGGATATTCATTGTTAATAAAACTATTTTAATACATATTTTCACCATTAACCTTCTCTATCATTTTTTTAGATATAAAATTCTCATTCGTAATAATAAATGATAATTATGATTGATTATAATAATATTCAATATCAATATTATAATAATATTAATTTAAAAGAAATGTGATAATACATATTAATATGTAATCAACATCAAAATTATGATAATTTTTTTAATTAAAAAATAAGTTATGATATTATAATAATTTTAATTATTTAATACATATTAATATGATAATTGAATGACAATTAATATGAATATTTTGTAATTTTAATTGAAAAAGATAAGTTACAATATTATAATAATTATAATTATTTACTAATAAGTATTAATTATGATAATTAATAGTATCAATATTTATATAATACTATAACTAATAATTAAATTCTATGTAGCATTATCAAAATTTAAGAGTCCTATATGTTATCACAAATTTAAGAATCTTATGTGGTAAGAGCAAGAAAAAAACATTGATTTAAAAAATACCGCATGTCAACTTCTTGAAAAAAAAAAATGCTTACTATATATATATATATATATATATATATTTCTGCTGGCCATGCATATTCCTTGATTGAATTATTACACATCTTAAGTTTAATTCTAGTTCATTTTTGAAATTTTCAGTTGACTTTATATGTTATGGATCAAACTGTGAAAAATTTTGTTAGCTTATCTTTTTAAATGGATTTATGATTATGGATAGATCTATAGATTAAAAAATTTTTGAAATAAATGAAAGCACATGTATAGAACAAAATCTTATATGATCTTTAATAATAAAAGGACATATATATTATATGTGAGATTTAAGGCGGAATATATAAATTTTAATTTTATAACTCGTTAAACTTTTTTAATGACTTATTATATATTTAAACTTGTAAATTTTAATAACACTGCACACGTTTGTATATTAACAATAATAAATTTTAGATTTTTTTGCTTTTATATGTAAATGATTTTCTATGTAGTTAGTATAATTTTTACAACAATAATTTTCACATTTTTTATTTATCTAATAGGTATTTAATTAATTTAATTTTACAAGTTGAAATATTTAATAAAATAATTTTATAAATTAAAGTATTTGATAAATTTATTTTATAAATTAAAGTTTTTGATAAATCAAGCCATGAAAATAAACAGCAACCTGCTGAAGTAGCAGTACTACCATCATTCTCCTGTGTAATCGATAAAGTTCAGCAACCCTGCAGAGTAAATTCTTAAGTTTTGATATTATATAATTTGTGAGAGAAACTGGTTTTAGTTCTTCATAGGTGTTCAACAAAAGTGCTTTTGCTCGTGGTAGTTTTTGTGCCATGCATTGTGTTGTGGTGTGCCCACTTAAATGGGACCCACATGTGTGAAAGTAAAAAAAAAAAAAAAAAAAAATAGGAGTAGCCAGTTCACCAGTGATGGTTTTGAATTGCTGCACATGGGCGGTGCAATTTGAAAGAGTTGTACACGGCATTCCTACGCGTTAACCTGCCTATAAATAGAGGCAGATGCACCTCAGCACAACACACACCAGAAAGAAAGAGAAAATGTAGCAAGAGAGTTTTCTAGTTTTAGGATGGGTTTCCTAAAACTAGGGGAGAGAAAAATAGTGAAGATTATTTTGGGGTGTTTTTTGGGAAACCCTTTGTGTGCCACTATTTTTGTATTACTCTCTTTGTACCTACTATTGTTTTAATAGTGGAAGAAATATTCAGAGTTTGTCCCGTGGACGTAGTCCTAAAAGAGTTGAGGGTTAACCACGTAAATTTCTGTGTGTCCCATTTCTATTATTCCGCTGCCGTAATTATTTTCTCTTAATTGGTTGAGAGGGCCCAACAACTGGTATCAGAGTCGATATCTTAACAAGTGGTATCAGAGTTGATGCCCAACAAGTGGTATCAGAGTTGATGCCCAACAAGTGGTATCAGAGTCGATATCCTAACAAGTGGTATCAGAGCTGATGCCCAACAACTGGTATCAGAGTCGATATCCTAACAAGTGGTATCAGAGCCGAAGGTTTTGGCAGGTCCAGCCGGTCAGATAGCGGTACCGGATCCGTGGATATATTTTGAAAATAAATATACCACGATGAAGAGAAAATTACGACGAGTCCATTGGTGTTGTCCGCTCGGAAAGACGTTGCAGAATCGACTTAGTGATGAATAGTAAAATAGTAACTCGTGGTTGATGGTGAATAGTTACTATTGGCGTTACTGTTGTTGAGCCCGTCACTGTTAAGCCCAGCACTATTACGTATAGTACTATTCATGTATAGTACTATTTATGTGTACTGTTACTGTTCATACATACAGTTACTATTCGAGTATACTATTACTATTCATGGTCACTATTCACGTATACTACTGTTCATGTATACGGTTTATGTTGGTGATGATTTTCTGCGCAAGTCAAGGTGGACAAGAGACATAACACAGTGGCCAGCGACTCAGAGCAGAGTGGGCCAGTGTTTACTGAAGTGGAATGTGTTTTCGAACATGCGTCCAAATCTCGGTGGTAGATTTGATGATGAAGGTTTCTGTAGCACCTTCAGAAATGGTCAATGGAAGCTCACAAAAGGTTCATTTGTGGTAGCTAAAGACCGAAAGCTGTACGTGATGCATGCAAAACTCTCCCAAGACACTTTGAGTGTAGCGGAGAATGATAGTACAGTTGACTTATGGCATAAAACGACTACGCCACATGAGTAAGAAAACTCTGGCAAGAAAGAATGTACTACCTGGATTGGATGAAGTTCACCTAGATAAGTGTCCTGATTGTATGGCATGAAAGCTAAACAGAGTAGCTTTCAAGATTATCCCTCCTTCTAGAATGAAGAATGTATTAAATCTGATTCATTCAGATTTGTGTGGACCATTGACGTTGTCATATGGTAGAAATCGATATTTTGTGATATTTATTGATTACCATTCTAGGAAGACTTGGGTATACACATTGAAGTCTTCTAAACCTGGTTGAGAGACAGACAGGTAAGAAGCTGAAGTGTATCAGGACAGATAATGGTGGAGAATACACTGGGCCATTTGATGCTTTCTGCAAAGAGCATGGCATTCGACATCAAACGACACCTCCCAAGATGCCTCAACTAAAGAGTGTGGCTGAGAGGATGAACAGAACTTTGATGGAGAGAGTCAGATGTTTACTCTCACATGCAAAGTTGTCTAAAAGATTTGGGGTGAAGCGTTACTCACAGCAGTTCACCGTTCACTCTGTTTCCCTCTTCAGTATGATACTCCAGAGTGAGTATGGTTAGGAAAGGATGTTTCCTATGATCATTTGCGGGTGTTTGGTTGCAAAGCCTTCGTGATGTCAAGACTAGACGGTGTGTATTCATTGGCTATGGCCAAGATCAATGTGGCTATAGGTTTTATGACCTAATCCAGAAGACGATTATAAGAAATCGTGATGCTGTATTTGTTGAAGATCAGACTATTGAAGATATTGAAGCAGAGTGCCAATAGATCTGATGAAGACTCAACATACATACAGAGAGTACCTCCAATAGAACGCAGACAAATTGGAGATGAAGAAACTGTTCCACAAGAACAAGTGCTAGAGTTAGAAAATCCAGAAGTTCCTAATCAGAATGAACCAGATGAAGATTATGGTGTTCATGTTCAACCACCAGCACCGAAAGTTTCTCAAGCATTAAGAAGATCTAGTAGAGTCTGACAACCATCTACTAGATATCCAGTCAATGAGTATGTACTGACGACTGACGGGGGAGAACCTGAAAGCTTTGAAGAAGCTATGGAAATGAACACAAAAGGAACTGGATTGAAGCCGTGCAAGATGAAATGAAGTCCTTGCATGAGGATGAAACATTTGAGCTGGTGAAGTTGCCCAAAGGCAAGAAAGCTTTGAAAAACAAGTGGGTGTTCAGGATGAAGCAGGAAGAACACAGCTCCCAACCACGATTCAAAGCTAGACTGATTGTGAAAGGATTTAATCAAAGAAAGGGTATTGATTTTGATCTTTTCACCAGTTGTGAAAATGACATCCATTCGGACAGTGCTCGGAACGGCCGCCAGTTTTGATCTGGAAATCGAGCAAATGGATGGAAAGACTACCTTCCTACATGGAGATTTGGAAGAAGAAATATACATGGAGCAGTCAGAGGGTTTAGAAAAAGAGGATTGTGTTTGCAAACTGAGGAAGAGCTTGTACGACTTGAAGCAGGCACTGAGACAGTGGTACAAGAAGTTTGAGTCTGTTATGGGGGAGCAAGGCTACAGAAAGACTACTTCAGATCACTATGTTTCTATTCTCTGATGATGACTACATTGTTTTTGCTCTATGTGGTTGATATGGTGACTGTTGGTCAGAATTAATGGCTTGAAGATACAACTAAGTAAGTCTTTTTCATGAAAGACTTAGGACCAGCAAAGCAAATTCTTGGCATGAAGATTGAAGAGCCAAGAAATTATGGTTGTCACAGGAGAAGTACGTTGAGAGAGTACTTCAAAGGTTTAGAATGGAGAATGCTAAAGAGGTTAGTTGTCCTCTTACTAATCACTTTAAATTGAGTTCTAAACAGTGCCCTTCTACGAATGGAGAGAAGGAAGAAATGGAAAAAGATCTGTAGGTTGTGCCTTGTGTCGAAAGTCTTCCCGACAAAAGGAGTTCGGGTGGCGTGTCCCGCAAAGTTGTAGCGGCGGTACAAGATGGTGGGCAGATCTAATAGATTATAGCTGCAGGGGGAGCCGTGTCGTGACAGTCAAAGCTCAATTCACCTTGGAAAGAATTCCTCCTTCCATTCTATCACTAGATCAGGGATGTGTTGGAGATGAAGCTGTTACAGCTTGAGAAGATCCATACAGGAGAAAATGGATCAGTCATGTTGACGAAGATTCTTTCAAAGGAAAAGTTTGAATACTGTCGGATAGCTGCAGGGATGATGGAGAATATGGCTAATGTTCCCACTTAAGTGTGCAGGGGGAGAATTGTTGTGGTGTGCCCACTTAAATGGGACCCACATGTGTGAAAGTAAAAAAAAAAAAAAAAATAGGAGTAGCCAGTTCAACAGTGATGGTTTTGAATTGCTGCACATGGGCGGTGCAACTTGAAAAAGTTGTACACGGCATTCCTACGCGTTAACCTGCCTATAAATAGAGGCAGATGCACCTCAGCACAACACACACCAGAAAGAAAGAGAAAATGTAGCAAGAGAGTTTTCTAGTTTTAGGATGGGTTTCCTAAAACTAGGGGAGAGAAAAATAGTGAGGATTATTTTGGAGTGTTTTTTGGGAAACCCTTTGTGTGCCACTATTTTTGTATTACTCTCTTTGTACCTACTATTGTTTTAATAGTGGAAGAAATATTCGGAGTTTGTCCCGTGGACGTAGCCCTAAAAGAGTTGAGGGTGAACCACGTAAATTTCTGTGTGTCCCATTTCTATTATTCCGCTGCCGTAATTATTTTCTCTTAATTGGTTGAGAGGGCCCAACAACTGGTATCAGAGTCGATATCCTAACAAGTGGTATCAGAGTTGATGCCCAACAAGTGGTATCAGAGTCGATATCCTAACAAGTGGTATCAGAACTGATGCCCAACAACTGGTATCAGAGTCGATATCCTAACACATTGTACAAATGGCACAAGTTCATTACTTGGCTCGCTTAAATATATTTCATGAGCTATATGATTAAAGGGTAAAGAAGATAATCCAGGAATAATATCTATATGATCATTTTCGCTTTTAGAATTAGCGAAAAGCTTTTGAATTTTATCCATTTAAAAATAGCAAACAAGACCATGTGGTGTAGGTACTGTAAAGGCTATCCATGGAATATGCATATCCTCGCCATTTTTCCAACCGGAAAACAGATAACAGCATCTGTCATTATGAAGTGTCAGAAAGTTAGGTATTAGAGATACCTCTATAAAATTCAATCAACGACGTTAAAAGAACTCAACCAAAACCTCACTTCCACAAATAGCACCATATTTCTTTTTAGTGGCCATCAATTAGCTTTCTTCGCCTTGGTACATAAACTGGCAATAGAAGCTTCTCAAGTTCATTTTTCTTTCTTCTACTTAGCAAAAACTAACTCAATTATAAATAATGTCATTTTATATCCGATGAAAATGAAAATTAAAATATAGAAACGTAGAAACGAACATAAAGAAAAAAAAGTTATATATATATATATATATATATTTAAATATAAGAGAAGAAAAATGTAAAAATATTTAGTAGAAAAAAATGTGATATTTATTGTGAAATATATATGTGTATCCTTGTTATAATCTTTGTTCTTATTAAAGATAAATAAAATTTTACTATTTATATAAAATAATTCTTCCTATTTTACTATTTCATATATATATATTAATTTATTATTCTCTATATTAATTGTTTCTTAGAAATTAACATAAAATATGAGTTTTCTATGTTAATCAAGCTTTCTTTCCTTTTTTTTTTTTTTCCTTTTAAAATGGAGAGCAAAGCTTAAAGAATTACAAGCATATTTTAGGATGATCTAAAATAAAGCTTTCTTTTTTTATTTTTTCTTTTTTTTTTTGTGTAAACCACCTGGTATCCGACACGGCGGACTAATCCGGATTCGGGTTCTGCAGAGACCCATTATGGGGGGTGACCAGTTTTCTCCATTCACACCCGAATATTGCTTAAAAGATCTAGCTTTCTTTAGTAATATTATTTTTCTCATACAATTGCTTACTCGTTTTTTTTTTTTTTTTTAGTATAATCATAGATATCTCTAACCAACTAAGTTAGGATTAAATTCTACTCAAATCAGATCAGCCCCATTAAGGAGCGGTGGCATTCATTCATGAAAATCGAATCTTTTCGCTAATGCTAAAAGCGAAAATGATCATGTAGATGTTATTCCTAGATTATCTTCTCTACCCTTTAAAGATTTACCCCATGAAATACATTTAAGCAAGCCAAGTAATGAACTTGTGCCATATTTATATCGTATGGCACAAAAACTACCACAAGCAAAAGCTCTTTTGTTAAATACCTATGAAGAACTAAACCCAATTCCTCTCACAAATTATCTAAAATCAAAAGTTTTTAGTGTATGCAAACCAAGCAAGTCTTTCACATGCTTGAATGTCAGTACCTTGGTAAGTTCATTAGTTTCCCCTAAGAAAGGGCAAAATTTTACTTTTTTTTCAATAAAAAAAACAACTTAAAATTATACTTTTTCTCAATAAAAAACAATTTTTTCCGGTGAATGTTTTATTGAATGAATACGCTTATAGATCGAGTCTAAATAAATCAAAAACTTCAAAAATAATTAACAAGATCATGTGATGAAGATACCATAAAAATGAGAAATTTTTCTTTTTCTGTTTTTGGTTTCTCTCTTTATTCTTGTTCTTTTTTTTTTTTTTTTTTTGTGATGGTGCTACTACTAATTTAAATTGTTTATTTTCATGACTTGATAAGAAAAAAAAAGTTAATTATTTTAAATACACCTGGTGTAAGTTAATCTTTCCATCCGTTGTAAGTTAATTATCTTATATATAAATTTTAGAACAGTCGTCAGAAATGGATCCATTTCATTGTCCAATTTCAAATGATTTTCTTGCCGGTTCAATCGTGTGTTTGTGATGTGTTATATAAAGCAGTTTTGGATATTAATTTTAAACAGATCTAAATAATTGATAGTGTGGATACCCACGTCACTTTTTTCCTTGTAATACCTTTAATTTGATTCAGACAGCATATGAAATTATAACGTGGGTCTGCTTAGTTAGTCATCTCATGTGGAACGTCGGCAAAAATAAAAAATAAAAAAATAAATAAAAATAAAAACAAAAATAAAAAGGGTTTGTTGCTGGCTAATAGTCTTTCATGTGCTCGAATGTTCAATACCTAATAAAAAACGTTCATTTTTGCTGAGGTGTCAGAAAGTTAGTTATAAAATTCAATCAACAACGTTAAAAGAACTCTAACCAAAATTTCACTTCCACAAATAGCACCATATTGCTTTTTGATGAGGAGCAACTGGCACTCAAGTTTATGGAAGACTTGGATCGCTGCAAATCTAAGCATGCCCCATGCTAGCCTCTGAGAGTTCCAGCACGTCCGTGCCGCCACCCTTACTAGAGTTTTATCTAATTACGTTTTTGTGTTATTTTTAGGGTTTTAATGTTTTAAAACTAAAACCTATAAATAGGTTAATTTGGTGTTATGAACACAATAATCATCTTTGATTATTATTCATATCAATAAACATCTTTGAAACTTTTAATTTTTTTATTTTATCCGACAGACCATATATTATTGATCAATACATTATTCTCATTCACATAACTGTTCTGCGTCACTTTTTAGTGGCCATCAATTTTTTAGTGGCCATCAATTAGTTTTCTTTGACTTGGTACATAAACTGGCAAAAGAAGCTTCTCAAGTTCATTTTTCTTTTTCCTACTTAGCAAAAACTAACTCAATTATAAATAATGTCATTTTATATCGGATGAAAATGAAAATTAAAATATAGAAACGTAGAAACGAACATAAAGAAAAAAGTATATATATATATATATATATATATATATATATATATATATATATATATATAAGAGAAGAAAAATATAAAAATATTTAGTAGAAAAAATGTGATATTTATTGTGAAATATATATACGTATCCTTGTTATAATCTTTGTTCTTATTACAGATAAATAAAATTTTACTATTTATATAAAATATTTCTTCCTATTTTACTATTTCATATATATCTATATATTAATTTATTATTCTCTATATTAATTGTTTCTTAGAAATTAACAAAAAATATGAATTTTCTATGTTAATCAAGCTTTCTTTCCTTTTTTTTTTTTTCCTTTTAAAATGGAGAGCAAAGTTTAAAGAATTACAAGCATATTTTAGGATGAGCTAAAATCAAGCTTTTTTCTTTTTTTTTTTGTAAATCACCCGGTATCCGGCACTGACTAAGCCGGATTCGGGTTCTGCAGAGGCCCATTATGAGAGGTGACCGTTCCAACTTAGTTTTCTCCATTCACACCGGAATATTGCTTAAAAGATCAAGCTTTATTTAGTAATATTATTTTTCTCATACAATTGCTTACTCCATTTTTTTCAATGTAATCAAAAATATCTCTTGCCAACTAAGTTAGGACTAAATTCTGTTCAAATCAGGTCAGCCCATTAAGGAACAGTGGCATCCATCCATGAAAATCGAATCTTTTGCGTCAAACTACTCATCGATTACGATTGCTACTATTTAACACGTTAATATGCACCTGCATAAATAAACGTGTTTTTAGTTTAAATCATATTAGTTAGGTATGTTATGGAGGTTGCTTGGCGAATGCATTATAGAGTTTAGTACATAAACTAAGTTCATCTTTGCTTGGTCCAACTAACGAACGGAGGTTGAGAAAGTTAGCTACTGCAGAATATAGATCCCTGTATAAAATTCAATCAACACCATTGCAAACAAGAACAACAACCAAGATCGAAACCAAAAGGAAAAAAAAAAAAAAAAATCTTTCTTTCTTATATCCCTAATCTCTCTTAACAATGCCATTAACCCAAAGCTCATCACCACAAATTGCAGCAAGTCATGTAGCTGTGTGCACATTTCCATTTAGTAGCCATCCAATAGCTTTCTTCAACTTAGTTCGTAAGTTAGCCACAGAAGCTCCTCAAACTCAGTTTTCTTTCTTCAGCTTACCGAAAACAAACTCCATTATCAAGTCATCTCAAAAGAACTCTCCATTACCAACTAACCTCATGTCCTACGACGTAGACGATGGCATTCCGGAAGGAGTTAATCACTTAACAATAGATCATGCCGTGGAAGTCAGGCATTTCCTCGAACAGTTACCGTACAACTTCGAACGCCGCATTGAAGAAGTGCTGGCGGACACCGAGAGAACAACCGGTAGCCGGCGGGAAGTTACCTGCATAATGACGGATGCTGCTATCTGTTCTCCGCTTGGAAAAATGGCGGAGGATATGAATGTTCCATGGATAGCCTTTATGCTAGCTCCTCCAAATGATCTTCTTTGCTTTTTTGAAATGGATAAAATTCAAAAGCTTTTCGCTAATGCTAAAAGCGAAAATGATAATGTAGATGTTATTCCTGGATTATCTTCTCTACCCTTTAAAGATTTGCCCCATGAAATACATTTAAGCAAGCCAAGTAATGAAATTGTGCCATATTTATATCGTATGGCACAAAAACTACCACAAGCAAAAGCTCTTTTGTTGAATACCTATGAAGAACTAAACCCAATTCCTCTCACAAATTATCTAAAATCAAAAGTTAAGAACTTACTCTACATGGGTTGCTCAACTTTATCGATTACACAGGAGAATGATGGTAGTTCTACTTCTGCAGGTTGTTTATTTTCATGGCTCGTAGACAAAAAGTTGCTTCTGTTGTCTATATATCTTTTGGAACAGTTGTAGAATTGGGCAGTGAAGAGTTAATGGCATTAGCTGAAGCAATTGAATTTAGTGGTAAGCCATTTCTCTGGTCTCTTAAAGACAAATGCAAAGAAAATCTTCCAGAAGGGTTTCTTGAAAGAACAAAAGAGAAAGGAATGGTGGTTTCTTGGGCACCACAGAGAAAGATTCTGCAACATGGTTCAGTTGGTGTGTTTGTAACCCATGGTGGGTATCATTCATTGCAGGAGAGTATATTGGGTGGAGTGCCAATGATTTTTAGGTCAGTTTGGGCAGATAATCATATAAATGCAAAAATTGCAGAGGAGGTGTGGGGGATTGGAGTGAGAGTTGAAGATAGAGTTATCACTAAAAGTAGAATGGTTAAGTGTTTGGAAATGGTCTTTGAGCAGGAAAAAATGAAGAAAATGAGACAGGCCTGTGATGAACTTAAACAAGTTTTGATCAAAGCTGATGGTCCTGATTCTGGTGCTGCTAAGAATATGAAGACTTTGTCGCAGTTAATTAGTGGCTAAATTAGAGAGAAGAAGGATGTTATGATTTATATGTATACTATACTTCTAAATAATTAAGAGTATACAAATAACATACGTAAGAAAATAAATTAAGAGCAGGTTGAATTTTAATTTTAAATTTGTGGATGATGTACTATGCTTTTTGTAAAATTACTGTCAAATAAACCGTACTTATTTGCTATTTGATATATATATCTCTTATTTTTCACTCTTCAAAATATTAGACTTATGCATAAAGTTGTCCAGATTTTTAGAATTTTTTCCATATATTAACACCACAAAATTTTCGAGTGAACCATCGTATGCCTCCTAAAGTTGTAATTTTTGGTAATGATTTTTGCATCTTGGGATTGATAGGTGCAATTTTAGAGACCATCAATGCTCCTGGAGGTGCTTATGAATAAGGTTTGTTTTAATTTTATTTTATAAGTTTTGTGTTTAGAAGTTTTTCTTCTCCCTATGTAACTAAAAGAAGTTGAAAGGCCATATATATAAATATGCCTTTTCTACCTTTAGAAATTTTTTATGCCTTTTGAATCATTAATTTTGCTTGCATTATTAAATAAGTTGGAGGAGAAGCGCACTTGATAGAAGGATAAAAAATCTTCACACTCTGTGATTCGAGAGTATTGATTTGAGAGTTTTAATAGAGAGCTCGTATTCCAACAGAATTGAAGTCAGAAATTCTTGATGTCCTTATTACTCGAATTGAAGTCAGGATAAAAAAATCTTATGACTCCAACTTGGTTGGGAGGATCCTACGGCAGACATCAAGAAGAAACCAAGCACCTCGGTTTAATTAATAATAATAATAATAATAATAATAATAATAATCATAATAATTTGACAAATGCACTTTTTTTTTCTTTTTTGTTTGTCAACTTGCGGCCAATATAAAGTAGAAATGTCAGAAACAATCCTTCAAAAAAGTTGGTTCTGTTGTGTATACTCTTTCTATTTCCAAAATACTCATATTTTTTAAAGAAATTATTCAATTTATCTATGTCACAATAAATTATTGAGTGAAAGAACTACATTATTTTTAATTTGTTTAAGTTACTATCAATTATTGAGAAATTAAAACAATCACTGTTGATCGTATAAAGATTAAAAATGAAAAAAATAATTTATTATTTATGAAATTCATAAACGTGATAAGTATTTGAGAACATAGTATTATCCGTTCCTAAATACTTATCACATATGAGAAAGTATTGTATTTTCAAATATGATAAGTATTTAGTTTCGGAGGGAGTATACGTTTTAGAACAATTGTAGAATTGGGCAGTGAAGAGTTAATGATATTAGTTGAAGCAGTTGAATTCAATCTTACTAAGCCATTTTTTGGTAATTTTCAAATGGGTTTCTTGCATGGTGTGTTTGTAACGCATGGTGCATGTTCTTATCAAAAGAAAAAAAAAAAAAAAAAAACACATGGTGGGTATAATTGTTTGTGGGTCTGGCAGATAATCATATAAATGCAAAATTGTGGATAGAATAATTATATAATAATTATATACTTAATAAAAAAATTGTCTATTCTTCTTATTAAGGTCAGAGGTTGGATTTGTTAAAAATATATATATATATATAGAGAGAGACATATTGAAACTTAAAACGAGAATACTAATTTATACATGTAATTTATACATATGATTGAAAAAAATTATCTATTCTTCTAATGAGTTTAAAAAAAAATTACTTAAGCATTATTTAATATTTTTTAATTCTTATGAAAAATCAAAAAGTGTTGGAATCGATATAGTTACTGAACATATAATTATTCGCATATGCTTATCGCTTAATGTGAAAATATTAATTTATACATATAAATGTAGACTTGACTTTCTAAAAATAATTAAAGAACTGAATAGATAATATATATATATATATATATATATATATATATATATATTTTTTTTAAATTCCAGATCTTGATGTTCAACATTTCTCAAAGTCTTTATATATCCTTTCAAAAAAAATAAGTCTTTATATATAAATATTGCCGTCATAGGAATAGCCTAATATAATTTTTAATTTGATATATAATTGAAGAAACATGCGTCACATCACATGTAATTAATTCTTGCATAATATATATATATATATTTTTTTTTTTTTTCTTTCTTGAAAATTTTTTATTGCCAGCGAAATATTATATTTAATATTTCTAGAATTATGTTCATGAAAATTTACATTATTAGAAATATTCAATTTCGACAAATAAACACCCAACATGCACATTTTTTTTAATTTTTATTTAACTTAATTAAAGCAAGTCGTAAATCTCTTCGTGTGAGAACTTCTTAAATTAAGATCTAACTTAAAATAAAGTATGAAAGCATTGATTGGCTTAGGTCTCCTCATAATTATATCAATTAACTACTTATCCATAAAAATAAATCGTTTTGAGAATATTTAATAGTAACTAATAAAATTTTTTTAATTTTACTCTTAAACAGAATGATTATCTTTAATTCTCTATAATCTTTTTAAAGGATAATTTAATCAAATTAATGAACATTTTATTATAATTTAAGATACAATAAATATTTGCGAATGAAGGGAGTATTTTTTTTTTCTTTTATGAGAGACTCTAACTAAAACAAAAACTATGATAAATAAAGAGAAAGATATAAATATCATACAAATGCTATGAGATAGGGCTGCCCGAATTACGGTTTTTGAAATTGGAACCGTCGATTCAGAACCGGAACTGGCCAGAATTGGAACCGTATCGGAGAGGTTGCGGTTCGATTTCGGTTTTAAATTTTTAAAACCGTGAATAGGTGGTTTAGAGAACTGGTCGGAACCGAAGGTTTCGACAATCAGTGAGAACCAGTAGTTTCAACACATTTTTTTTTATTTTTATCAAAATCTCCAAATTAACCACTCTAACATCTGCAAATGGCTATATAATATCTAGTTATATTAACGGTATTTGTGTAAGTTAGATTTTTTTTACTTTAAAATTATGTAAAACCGATCGAAAAACCGTTGGTTTTGGAACCATTAAGGAACTAGAACCGTCGGTTTTACAATCGTTAACGAACTAAAACTGAAACCATACTCGGTCGGTTTTAAACTAAAATCAAAATTGTCAATTGCTGGTTTAGTTCTGATTCCACGTAACGAGCCTGGCCACCCCTACTATAATAAGATAACCGAAAAGAAATTGACGTGGGAGGACAGTTCAGAATCCATTTCAATGTCCAATTCAAAAGCTTAGTGTAACATCCTAGTGAGTTGAGTTGAGTTGGGTTGAACCAAACCTGGTTGGGGTAGAAAGAGATTAGAAGTGGACTTATTTGCAAATAAAGGTTAGGACTTGTTTGCATTAAAATAGACAGCTTGGGTAGTAAGTTGTAGCCTTTGTACACTTGAGGTACCAATTAGAGAGTTTACACAGCCAAGTCATTTCATCTAGAGACTACCCGTTCTTATCAACTCACTTTCCCATTTTCCCGTTTCTCCTTCTCTTCTTACTTGTCCCGCCCATTTTCTTTCACTTGTCAACATAGTTAAGCATTAAGTCAACTTCAAGTAAGTAGAATTCCTTGAAGTGTGATGTTATTTCCTATTTCATTTAGTTATATTGGAGATGAGTTATGAGAATTCTTGTGTATAGGAGAAGAAAGTTCAAAAGTTGCAGAAAAGAGAAGCTGAAACAGAGTTCAAGCTTTTGACGTCAAGGTTTGATATCTCATGTTGTTTACTAGTTTCTTTGCATGTAAATTGTGTGGTGTGTTGCTAGTGAGATGCTATGTTGCTTATTGTTGAGTGAGAAGATTGGATATGATGTGAAAACAGGGGATGAATATATGAAGTGGAAACAGAGTTTGCTGGAAAGTTTACCAGCAACTTCATCTTGATTTTGAACCCATTTAATGATGGAATTAGGAATTGTCATAGAAGAGTTATTTGTTCCTTTCTGTGTTAGCTTTACACGCGTTTTTGAATCACTCAATTTGGAGTTAGCTATTGAGAGTTATGGCCAAAAGAATACAGACTGCACAGAATCACGTCGCGCGCTCGCGCATGCTGGAAAGCACGTCGCGCTCGCGACTTCCCATTGCGCGCTCGCGACTTGAGTCAGGTAGCTCTCTGACTCTCAATTTCACAACTCGCGCTCGCGAGGATCACATGCGCGGTCGCGACTTTGGCCAGAAGCTCTCTGACTCTCAGTGTGCGCATCTCGCGCTCGCGAATCACACAAGCGCGCTCGCGACTTCATCTCGCGCTCGCGACTTGTGTTGCGCGGTCGCGACTTCAGCCAGAAACACACTGACTCTCAGGATGCACAAGTCGCGCTCGCGACTTTCACATACGCGGTCGCGACTTGAGCCAGAAACCCTCTGACTCTCCGTCGCAATTCTCGCGCTCGCGATGTTGCAAGGCGCGCTCGCGACTTATGCTGTGACACTCTTTTGCCTTTCATTTGCTATGTAATTACATTCCTTTGCTCAACATGCATGCATCCAATCATTTTACAACAAAAATACAACATAAGAACATGGATTAAAACAACATACAAGCATTCATATGATGTGAAATCAAATCAACATGATGAACTATGAAGTTATGCAACCATTTATGTGTTGTTATATTATTATTGACATGTACATAATAAGCTCCATTGAGGTTAGGTAGAAACCATGTAGATAAGGCTATGTCGCGACATAGAATAACAGATCTGCGCCCCATACAGTTTGGAACTCCGGCTACAGGCCGTTGAGTGGATATGATTATACAGGCCATAGCAGCCAAGCATACAGTATTCATACAGTTTATTACACTTATCACTACGGTTTCACTATAACCTTATGGAGCCATACCAATATCTTGACATAACATTACATGAATCATACAGTATCATATATAGAAAGAAAGATCATCAAGGTAAAATGACATTATCATAATTCGGGTGATTGTTTGTGCCATATGTGTTTACATGATTCTTGCTATACGTGTATGTGCTTAATTACTTCTTTCTATGTTGAGATATCCACTGGGCTTGTATAGCTCAGCGAGTTACCTGTTTAACTCGCAGGTTTTTGAGACTGGTCTAGAGAGCGTCAGCTTACAACTGCAACAGTTCATCTGTGGAAGACACAGTCTTCAGGGTAGCTTCTCATTTTGATGTGTATCTTTTTATATTCCTTTCATGGCATGTACAGGGCACACAGTTGGGCCCATTTCATTTTGTAAACTAGTATCATGTTATGTATATATTCATTACATTATTAATGTAAACAACTTCTGTATAATAAAATAGTCAGTAACCATTATGCCATCAGTATGTCAGAACATTTAGTCAACCAGTTTGTAACGTCTCGACTCGGTTCATTCGGGTTAACGGGTGGACCGGGAAGGGGTGTTACACTTAGTTTGTAAGTCAATATCCCCTCTCTAAAAACATTGAAAATCTGAATCTATTAATCACCTTTTAATAGATTATCGAAAGCCAATTGGGTGGTTCCAATGAGATATCAGTGCAAGTCCAAACCTAACAATTTACGATTTTAATTACTCTTTCTTTTATTTGTTATTTCTTTTTTGGATGTTCAAAAATATTTGCGAGATTTTTAAATTTAAATATGTAAATAATTATTTTTTTCATAATAACATTTATAATTGTTCATTAAATAAAAATTTTTTATTAATATCTTAATGAATTAAGGGTAAAAAATGACAAAATAATTTTTGTTGACTAAATTCTTAATATGCGTGTTATTTTAAGCCATGCAAATAAAATGAGACGGGAGTGGAAAATTTCATTGTCTAACATAGTTAACCTAAAAGAATGAAGAAGAAGAAAATAGAATATTTATCTGTAATATAAAAAACTTAAAATTTAAATAAAGTTTTTTCAGAAATGGATATTTGAGGTTTTGAATTCCTCACCTTGTAAATAAAGTTATTTTATAATGCACTTGTATTCATCCATTTGTATGTAGGTTCAATTTTTTTTTTTAAATATATTGAAAAAGATGTTTAATTTCTTTTTACAAGTTTAAAATTGAAAATCTCTCTTGGGATTTTATATTTTCATTACGGTATAATTTTCCATGGGGGTTACTACATTGTTTGTCATAGCCTATAAATTATATTTAGACATTTAATCTTCAAATAATTAAATGTAGATCTAGAGCAGTAGACGTATATATGGCTTTGCAAAGTCTTGCTCTACTTTTTATACATAATTATAATATACTCTCTCTGGTTGAATATAAATCGTTTAAAATTTTTTATATTGATAATTAAAAAATTAATTAATTTTTTAGATTATAACAAAAAGTTCATTAATTTAACTAAATCACCATTTATCTCACATCTTTAATAATTAATGTGTTTAATGTATATAATGGTGAAATTGAAAAAATTTCATTTATTATTTCTTAATATTTTCAAAACGACTTTAGTTAGAGTAACTAGATTAAGGAAGTGCAATTTTTCGGAAAGTATATAAAGTGCTTATGTTTGGTTTGCGTTATCAATTCACTTTGCGGGAAGTAGTTAAGTGCAATGAATTTATCAATTTATCATGTTATTTAAATACACTCAAACTTATATTATGCATATTATTGTAATTTGTAATTTGAGAGTAATTTATTTCCCATGGAGTTGATTTGCGTACTAAACACATTTAAATTATATTTTTTGGCAAATAATTTTCTTTCGAGAAAAAGGACATTTTGAATCAAATGAAGCCTCATACTCATGGACAAAGGGAGTGACAAAATGTTGACTAATTTGACTAAATTAGTATCATTAACTTGATTACAGATTGTTTTAGAAAATTATAGAAATAGCTAAAATATTTAATATATAAGGTTAATAATTCATCACTTACTCCTTAATATTAAAAAAAAAAAAACTAATCTAAAATGGATTATACAATATTATATAAAGTAAGAACTTCCAAGTCCACTTTTAATAATAAAATTAACACCTGTGATTAATTTATAGTCTTAGTCCACTTACACTAAATATTGATTGCAGATCTAATTACATTGATTGCACATGATCATGATCATAGAAATGGCAGTTAAAAAAATGACTTGTTTCTGAATTCAATTTTCATGGAAGCTCCATTTCTTCAACTCCTTTTTCTATATAAGCCTGCAATTATACACAGAAAAATATGAACAAATTGAAAACTAGTAAGCAAACAAGGAAAAACCTGGATTAATCCCAATGAGTGCCGCAACCCAGACATCCAATCAAAGTGGAGAAACTGAATTGGATTCAGTTTCTCAAACAAATCCTCAAAATCCAGTTCCAGTTGCTCATACAAGTCCTCAAAATCCAGTTCCAGGTCCTCAGCCAAGTTCTCAAATACCTGATCCACGTTCCCAAACAACATCCAGAGATGGTCAAAATCCTCAAAAACCACCTAAGAAGTTATCATGGTTAATAGGGTTGGCGTCACTGGTTTTGTTAGTTTTACCGATACCAATTCCCCAACCTGCTAAATTGGATGTAATGGCCGGAAACAGTACCCATTCGTCAAAATGGGTCAGTGACTGGTTGGATTCAGCAGAAGAAGAGACAGAAAATTTGAGTTTGAAGTGCAAGAAAGTGAAAGAAAAGAATGGAGGGTGGAAATTAGAGTGTGAGAAAGAAAATATTGGAGAAAAAGAAAACAAACCAACACCGTTTTACCTAAAATTGGAGGATTCTCGAGAACCAAACACATCGGGATCGGAGGATTCACTGTGTTGTCGTGCTTGTAGCCCTCCGAAACAGGGACGGTCAGTTAAAATTAATATAACTGGCAAATGGCTATGGGGTAAAATAAGAAGCCTTTGGCTTTATTCTCGCGCTACCTTCGGTCCACCCAAGGTACTAATTTTTACCCTTTATTCTTTCAACTCGTGATTTTTATTTTTTAATATTTATAATTATGAGGCTAAGTAAATAATTTCATTAATATTTGATTTGATGATACATAAATTCACCTAAGTAAAATTATTTTTATAACATATTAACACTTCCATTTCTTTTAACAGCATAGCAAGTCAATATTCATGTATTGCATATTTTTTCGGTTTAATTAAATATATTATATATTTACTAATATTAAAAAATTATTGATAGATAAGTAAGAAATTATTTCATTTAACTTCTCCACACTGACTCTACAAGTTTAGATACCTATATTTTAATTTGTGAAAAAAATGTGTTAAATTAGTCAGAATAATATTATGACCACATAGCAAGAGTAATCCTCTTTTTAAATAAACTTACTGAATTATTGAAATATTTTACGGTCGAAAGAACTCGAATCAAGAATAAAAAATTTAGAAGACAACTGTACTAAACATGATAGGCTATTTCACATACATAATTTAGTTTCCATGTGATACCATATATATCTAATACTTCTGTGAAATTATTCAAGAATAAGAAAAATCATTTCAATATGTCCATATTTTGTTAATAAAGAACAAATTTGTACTTCTATTCATGTAGATTTTCCTAGATGTGCTGTGATAACCTCTAAGACATCAAAAAATATTTTGAAAGAAAAGTTAATTGTGTGTTAGAGTTTTGAAAATTAGAGTAGTATATATAAAAGGGCGTTTCTTGGAATCTAAGTCGACATCTGAATAAGAATTCTATGTCAAATCTGAATAAGAAAACTGTCTCTGGTGAATATTTATATTCTATCAAGTAGGGGTTGCAAAATGCGCTTCCTTAGATCAAAGTGCATTTTCTGGGATTGAATTTATGTTTTCACCCTTATAGAGATTGAGATTACTTATTATTTCAACCAATACCTTATTAGTCTGTAGTTTGTTAATTATAATTATTTTATCCAATATACTAATTCTTATATATGTTTGAAAATTTGCAGTGTACACATTTCTCAGAAACTAAAATTAGCGACGACTTTGGTGAGCAGTTGTCAATTTTATTAGATGCAGAAATCACAAAACTACTACGATCATGTCCTGAAAAATCTAAAGAATGTATAAAACTTTACCCTGGAATTTTACGTAAAAAGTTTGATGAAAAATTCAAACATATACTTGGAGAAAAATTGGATTCAAATTCTAATGTTATCCAAGAATGGAATATACTCCAAGAAGGCGGGAATCAAAAACCAGATGATCAAATGGTTCATGAACAAGTTGAAGAAAAAGTGGAAGGTAATGTGCAATACTTTTAAACGGGAAAATTTATATATTGAAATTCTTTTATATATGGGTTCTTATTAATTTTTGTTTTTAATTTTTTTTATATCTAGGGTCTTTCAAATTCGAATTTAAGAGCTCCTGATGATGATCGAAGAGGGACTTACTGGCTAGGTCATCTATCATATGTATTTGGGATTTTTGGTACTTTATTTCGTTTAAGAATGCATATGTTTTTAAGGATTTTGATTGTAATAATAATGGAAATGTCATCTTAGTGAGGGAAAGAGAGAGCAATAAATTGTAGTCGACCTATTTATGATAAAAGAATTTTATTATGAATATACTCCCTTTGTTTTCTATATATGTTTCTTTGGTTTTTTTTTTTTCCCCCTTTCTAAATATGTGAAGTTTTGAGATTCTAATATTTCATTAAATATTTTCTTTTCTAATTTACCATTGTATCATTATTAATATTAATAGTCTATTTTAAACTTAAATTTACTTAAATCACGTGAATTATTATCTTTTTAAGAAGGACAATATGAATTTTTTTTTATTTTTGTTAAAATTTAATATATTTATTGTTTTTCCTAATTCTTGTGCAAAAATTAAACTACACATGTAAAAAAAACAGAGAGCGTTTTGAATAGTTAACATATTCCATGCATGAACTTTTAATTCGATTCAAACGACATGACAAAACAAGATAATGAATGACATTTGCCAAGCCAGCCTAAATGTCAAGTTGGAATTTTAATTATTGGACCCAACTCTTATAATAGTTAAGTCAAATACAAGAATTTATATATAAATAAATTTTATTAATAAAAGTCATTTATAAATGGAATAAGTTTATTATAAAATATTAAACATATAGAAAATATAAAATTATTTTTGTATTTCCAAAAACTTTTATGTTCTAACTATATTAAGCGATACAATTTTAATAATTTATAAATTACTTTTGATAAATTTCTCATAAATTTTACTTTCAAGGTAAATATCTCTTATGCCTTTGTTATTACCATATATATATAAATCCTAAAAAAATCATAGCATGGAAAGGAAATGGTACCTAAAGAATAACCTACGTACCCTTTCCATAATCCATAATTAAAGATACTCCTGCACGTACTCTCGTGTTTTGAAGTTTACGTTCATTATGATTAACCAAACATCTCTAGATTTGGATAGTAAATATAAAAAATGCATAAGGGGAGTAGCAGCAAATCTCATGTTCAGAGTCCTTTTTATTATCAAAGTTGCCATCAATTTAATGAATATGATTTAAAATGAAAAATTATCCTATTGTTAAATGGGTTTGGAATGAACAAAGATAGTAAAATTTTAAAAGGGCTCAGATACAGGTAATTAAATGTATGTTTAAATAGGTTTGGAATGTAGACGAGTAGTAAAATTTAAAATAGATACGATTACGAGTAGTTCTAAATTCACGAGATTTATTTCGATTATATTTCTAATGTCATTATTTAATATTGCTATACGCATTACACGAATTCGAACACTAGTGTAATTAATAACCTAGATGTAGTACACAAAACATATCCATGGCAATTAATGCCATGTTCAATGGAAATATAAACAAAATTAAGGGAATGAAAATTGGTTGCAATCAGAAGTCATTCTTTATTTATTTGCTTGTATCGAGAAGGAAATTAATTAATGGGTTGGACTAATTAAGTAGGAGCATTGGAGAATATTAATTAATAGATCACATGGGCATTGGGATGATGCATTCTTAATTAATTAATTAATTAATTAATGACTTTTTTGCTTTCATTAGAATAAGTATTCCCTATGGAATGTAATACATTTGAGCTTTCAAGATAATTACATGTAGATCAGAGCTTACGTATGGTTGATTGCGTCATGCTTAATTACGTTTATATGAGGAAATTTATAATAGAACAAACTAGCGGAATTGAAATCCGAATGAAAATTTAAAAAATAAACCAGAATTAAACTGAACATGTAATATTGCATGGCCACATGAGCTGTTTGAATTTGAAGATGGTTGCCTAATTGTTAAAGAACGGTTGAAGATGGAGATCGATCTATAAGGTTTTATATATTTATATTTTTCATAGTACGTGAGAATTACATGCTAATAATTAATTAATTCTCTTCCATTAAAAAATTTGCTAAACTTGAAATCATATACATTCTCTAAATCAACCCATATTGTTAGCATCTAGCTTTCCATAATCTAGGATTTGATATTATAAGCCAGTTGTATTTTTTAAAAAATAAAAAATAAAACAACTTGTCAATTCATCAATAATGCATATAAGTCAACTATATTATAATATTTTCATAGGAATAAGAAATACAAATATAAAAAATATAAAAATAATAACATGTTATGCATGTTATAAAAAAACTGGTACATATAAATATGGAAATAGAGAAAATAATTGGATTTCTAAAACTATCCTTACTAACGTTAAATATATCCTAAATTCTCCTTAGAAATGGCCAACTAAAATATTTTAATGAAATAATAATTAAAATTTTCAAAATTTTATTTTTTATTTTTTATATTGATTAAATGTTATTTTTTTAACCCAAATACTCTCATGTGATTCAAACCCTTTGATTTTGTAATTTTATGCGCTTACATAATTTGTTTGTAAGTGAACAGTAGAAATATTCTCATTTCAATAAATAATTATTTTCCATTAATTTGATCCATGCATTTTTTTATAGATCGGGTCTAGACGTGTCAATTACACAAATTGATCCATGAAAAAATTAAAAGGGCGGAATGTAACACATTTGACCTTCCAAGTAATTAAATGTAGATCAGAGCAATTGTCGACTTCTTGTGGAATTTGTCACATGCCTATTAGGGTTTACGTATGCTTGATTACGTCATGCTTAATTACAATTATAAACATTTAATGTGCAATAAATTACATGTAGATCCATAAGGGCAGGAGACTCATAACTACACTTTCCGAAGTCTTCTTCCTCATTATTATTGATTTTAGCATCGTGCTTGGAATACCTATGATTGGCCAACTAATAAGCACCTTTTGAGTTTATGGATGATTTTTATAAAATCATATGTTGAATACATACAAAAAGAATTTTTGGAGAACAGATAATCATAAATTTTAAAATCTATATAATATATAAAAGTAAAGAAGTTTATCTTAAATGATAACTAAGTGTAAATTTCTTAAATTGTAAAGTGTAAGGAGTTCAGCACAATTGTAAAATTTTAAAGGTATATGAATTTTCGCAGATATCGTATCCGTTTAATGAGTACTTTAAATAAGTTTGAGATGAATATAGGTAGTAAAATTTTAAAAGGGTTCAGATACGGATAATTAAATAGATATTTATACAAATTTGGATCGGATACAAGTAATAAAATTTTAAATATATACGGTTCCAAGTAGTTTAAAATTAATTAATAGTCATGAGAAGTCATTCTTTATTTATTTGCTTCTATCGAGAAGGAAATTAATTAATGGGTTGGACTAATTAAATAGTAGTATTAGAGAAAATTAAATAATAGATCACATGGGCATTGGGATGATGCATTCTTAATTAATTAATTAACTAATGACCTTTTTGCTATTTTTTCACTTACTGGGAATTAATTAATTAATTAATTAATAGATCACATGGGCATCGAGATTTGTTATTTTCATTAGAATTAGTATTCCCTATGGAATGTAATACATTTGAGCTTTCAAGATAATTAAATGTAGATCAGAGCAATTGTCTACATTTATGCAGTTTGTCACATGGGCAAAAGGGCTTACGTATGCTTGCTTACGTCATGCTTGATTCCAATTATATGAGGAAATTTATAATAGAACCAACTAGCGGAATAGAAATCCAAATGAAAATTAAAAAAAAAAAAAGGAAAAACAGAATGAAACTGAACATGTAATATTGCATGGCCACATGGGCTGTTTGAATTTGAAGATGGTTGCCTAATTGTTAAAGAACTGAGATGCCGTTGAAGATGGAGATCGATCTATAAAGTTATATTTATTTATATTTTTCATAGTACGTGAGAATTACATGCTAATAATTAATTAATTCTCTTTTTTTTTTTTTTTCTGTAACTCTGGTGTTATTTATGGATCCGTGTTCTTTCTTCCATTAAAAAATTTGCTAAACTTGAAATCATATACATGCTCTCAACCAATCCATATTGCTACCAGACTCTATTGGTAAAAGAAATTTATTCGAACTTAAGGATATAAAGTCTCCAACCACAATGAATTAAAAATCCATTTTGTATTTCAAATTATTAACAAATCAGAAATAAAAGATTCACGTAAAAGCTACTTAACAATAAGGAACAATTTCATGAAAGTAGAAAAATTAATAAATCAAGACACACAATCCCACTAAGACGTACAAAAAATACTCAAGATCTATCAACTAGTACAGATATGAAGGACTATGATGTTTAAAAATTATTAAAAAAAACTAAATAGATAAAGAAAAATTATGAAAAGGAACCACCAAAGACTAAAGAAGACGATTGCTGGTGGTTTGGCTAAAAAAACTTAAAAAGATAAAAGAGAGTGAGAGAAATGGCTAGATTATCCATAAACTAGTCTCTTTTTTTGGATATAGTGAAGGTCTAATAGACTAAAATAATATTATGGACTGCCCTTTTAAATAACATTCACTAAATTGTTGATAACCTTTACGGTGGAGAGGACTCGAAGTCGAGGACCTCTCACTCTCTACATTTTCTACAAGAGATAGGAAGACCAATCAGACCACACCTGATTGATTTTCATAAACTAATCTTTATTAGTCATTAAATTTTGAAATTTTATTGAGATAAATTACTATAAGCTTATTTTCATTATTGTAGACTTAGGTCATACTAATGTAGTAATTTTAATTATTGCTGGTAAAAGATTAGATTTTAAGTAAAGTCATTCTCTTGCTCAAAACCATTTACATGACTTATCTATTATGATCTCGATTATTAATTCAATTTGTTTGGTGTAAACTACCGATATCTGAACCCCATTATCATGCACCATCTAATTCGGCTTGGTGTTTAGGGAACTAATACATCACACAACCTCACTCCCCAATTATGCCATAATAATATACAAGCTAAAAAATATTCTATCCATTCTCAAATACTTGTCGTATTTGAAAAAGTACTATATTCCTAAATACTTATCACATTTATGATTTTCATAAATAATAAATTATTTTTTTTATTTTTATCCTTTATATATGATCAAATTGGTTTAAATGGTTTTTTGCAAGTCAGGTACCTGTGAAAACTTACAACGCTTCCGTTCCTATACTCAGTGGAATATGATGAATCTCTAAAAATTGTCATTAAAAATTACACCCATCAACTCAGTAAAATTATTACTAAAATTGCAATTTTAGGAACATAATAGGTTTCTTGAAAACTTTGGGGTGCTATAAAAATAAAATTCTATATTTTTGTTTGGATGAGAGTATTTTTATAAAGATAAATGATTATGGAAAATATCTAAGGAAATGTACTTTTTGTTGTTTCGGGAAAAGAAGGAAAATATCATGTAATTAACCCTTTAATTATTTTCTACATGAGTCCACATATTTTGAATCTTTCAAATTTAGACAGAAAATACCGAAAGAATGTGAAAATTTCACTTATTTTTTTATTAAATTATCTAAATACCCAAATTAATTAACAACCTTTAACCATTTCTTAAATACCCCAACATCCAGATGAGGCATAATAGTCAATTTTCAATTGTAATATTTTAGTTCCTCTAAAATTTTTCCCTTTCCAAATAAAAAAAATTATTTATTTTCTTTTCTTCGTTGTATCCAAACACAAAAATGCAAAATGGAAACGAAAAAGGCAGACAATTCTTTATTATGTTCAACTATTATTCTTCTTTCTCCATTATTTTTCTTTCCTCTCCTTTTAGAACAAAGGCTAAAGTTTAGGGGAACTTTTTCTATTAGGCTAATATTAACTAATACATAAAACAATTTTTCTATTAGGCTAATATCAATTAAGCACTTTAAATTGGAAATTGGACTTACCTAAACGTAGTCTATGTGAAATATAACAATTAAAATAGAGATTTTTTTTTTAAATAATGTTATGACTTTGTCTTTTTTTTTTTTTTATCTCTCTCTAAATTAATGGTTAGAAAAAGTCTTATTTCAATAAATAATTATTTTAGCTTTGGTCCATAAGTGGATGCATACATCAGGCCTAGACAAGTCAATTATACAAATTCATCGCTTCAATAATTTGTTCTAAGGTCCATAACTGTTTATGAGAGTGTTATGAAAAACTTACAAATATATTTAAAATAGAAATGAAATTATTATTTAGGAAACTAAAAAAAGAACGATAATGAAAAAAAAAAAAAAAAAGAAATATTATTACAATATTTGATATTTTATGCAGACCAGATGTAGTACACAAAAAATTAAAAGACTTGGATTGCATTCCATGCCAATTAATCTATGAGAAGTCATTCTTCATTTATTTGCTTCTATCAAGAAGGAAATTAATTAATGGGTTGGACTAATTAAGTATTAGAGACAAAATTAATTAATAGATCACATGGGTAGATGGGGTGATGCATTATTAATTAATTAATGACTTTTTTTGTTATTTTTTACTTACTGGGATTTGCTATTTTCATTAGAATTATTCCCTGTGGGAGTACTATATTATTTGTCATGCTTATATATATGTTTTGACCTTTCAAATAATTAAGTACTACGAAAATTGAGAAATTGAGAAATTTTGGATTGGTGAAATTGAAGTGATGACAAAACTTGTAAGTTTTATAGACTTTAACCTTTTTTTTTTCGGTCAAGCAAAAAAAAAAAAAAAGTATTATTTAGGTATAACTTAATTCTATAGACCATATGATTCCAAGTTTAATATTTTTTTTTTCAACATAAATCACGACAAAGTTACAGAAGAAATAATAATTAATTATTGCACGTACTTCCCACTTACTGCGATCAATGGCGCTATATATATATATATATATATATATATAATGGGTGCATCAAGGTTGCCTAATTGTTACGAAATCTCCGGCTAAATATATAAATTTATTCTTGCATTATGTTATTTATTCTTGCATTATGTTATTTTAATTCGTGACACATCTGGCTTTTATTTTGATTTATTAAAAATTTTAATTTATAAAATTATACTTATCAAACATTTTAATTTGTAAAATTATTTATTAAATACTTAAATTTGTAAAATTAGATTAATTAAATACCTATTGATAATTAAAAAATATAAAAATTATTGTTATAAAAATTATACTAACTACATAGAAAATCATTCATTTACATATGAAAGCGAAAAAATCTAAAATTTATTATTGTTAATATAAAAACTTGTGCAATGTTATTAAAATTTACAAGGTCAAATACATAATAGGTCATTCAAAAAGTTTAACGAGCTATAAAATTAAAATCGCAAACTTCAGGGATAAATTTATATGTTCCCCTTAAATCTCACATATAATATATGCCATTTTATTATTAAAGATCATATAAGATTTGTTCTATATATGTGCTTTCATTTATTTCAAAATTTTTTAATCTAGAGATCTGTCCATAATCATAAATCCATTTAAAAAGATAAACTAATAAAATTATCACAGTTTGATCCATAACATATAAAGTCAACTGAAAATTTAAAAAATGAACCAGAATTAAACTGAAGATATGTAATAGTTCAATCAAGGAATATGCATGGCTGGCAGAAATATATATATATATATATCAAAAATATTTTTTTTTTCAAGAAGTTGACATGTGACATTTTTTAAATGAATGCTCTTTCCTTGCTGTTGTCACATAAGATTCTTAGATTTGTAATAACACATAAAATTATAATGCTACATAGACTTTAAATTTTGATAGTGTCATATAGAATTTAATTATTAATTATAGTGTTATATAAATATTGATACTATTAATTATCATAATTAATACATATTAGTAAATAATTATAATTATTATAATATTATAACCTATCTCTTTCAATTAAAATTACATAATATTGGTATTAATTGTCATTCAATTATCATATTAATATGTATTAAATAATTAAAATTTTTATAGTATTATAACTTATTTTTTAATTAAAAAATTATCATAATTTTGATGTTGATTATCATATTAATATGTATTAATATTATTATAATATTGATATTAAATATTATTATACTCACTCATAATTATCATTTATTATTACGAATGAAAATTTTATATTTAAAAGAATGATAGAGAAGATTAATGATGAAAATATTTATCAAAATAGTTTTATTAACAATGAATATCCACACGTTTCAATATTTATTTGTCTTAAAATTGCAATATATAGTTATCTTTATTAGTTTTAATGATAATATATTGAATTGTCATTAATTATTTATTACTAGACTATAAATAGCGAAAGCTCTTTGAGGTTTGGTAAGATCAATTTCATTTTTTGTAATTTCAATAATTTTTTTATAATTTATTTTTGAAATTGATATATATATATATATATATATATATATATATATATATATATATATATATATATATATATATATATATATATATATATATATATATATATTACTCTATCAAATTAGAAAAAGTTTGATAAATCATAAGAGAAAAAAGTTTATATGAAATTATCATTAAGAATGATATATATACGTGTATGTTTGAATTTCTATTGTCCCTTACTCCATTTTATTTTATTTATTTTATTATTTTTAATATCATTTAAGAAAATTTATTATTTCAAAAATAAATTAAATCAATGATTGTTAATGTATATTTCCTTTCCTTTCAATTTTAATGTAGACAATAGTTTTTATATAATTAGTCTAATGTTTTGAATTTGAAATTAATGTTCTTTAATTTAAATAAAATTAATAAATATGAAATTAAAAATAATTTAAATTATAAAATTTTTCTTCATAAAATTATATATTTTAAAATGTTATCACACAATATCTCTAAGATTATAAATAAAATATTTAGCATGCATATCACAATCATGCCGCAGCTAAGATACTAAAGATAACTTTTTATATATATACTTTCATGCACAATTTATTAACTTTTGTTTAATTTAAAGCTATTCATGGGTAGTCCTAATTTAAGTCTGTGCACTTTTTAATATACTTTCAACGTTCACATTTGTAATTAATGCTTTTGTCTACCTATAATAACTAACATGCAATCACATGCAAGGAATAAAAAACTAATAATTACGATTTTAAGCATGAAAAGATTACATTTAGGTGTCAAGTTATGCTATGTTTCATTACATTTTATTGTTAATCTTTGTAATTAATAACTTTGCCAGCATCAAATGATTAAATATATCACAGTACCTGTTATTTCATCACAATCGAGCTAATAACATAATAATTTTTCAAGTCAAAGTTTATTTCCCAGATGCCTATATAAGGAGATAGAATTCTTTAGTTAGCGCATCAAGTGAGACACACCAAAATAGTTGCAAAGAAAAATCCTAACCAAGTTTTAAGGCCACTTTGATTGAAATCATGAACAATCAAGGAGGAAATATACAAGGTGGGGGATGGGGTAATACTCAGGGAGGAAATACTCAAAGTTGGGGATGGAGTAACACCCAGGGAGGAAACACTCAAAATGGGGGATGGGTTAATACTCAGGAAGGAAACACTCAAAGTTGGGAATGGGGAAATACTCAAGGTTGGGAATGGAGTAACACCCAAGGAGGAAACACTCAAGGTGGGGGATGGGGTAATACTCAAGGAGGAAACCCTCAAAGTTGGGAATGGGGAAATACTCAAGGAGGAAGTGGTGGTCATATCCAAGGTGGAAACAATCAAGGCTGTCCACACTGTCATGGAGGATTCTGTAATGCTCAAGGTGGATGGAGTAATACTCAGGGAGGAAACACTCAAGGTGGGGGATGGGGCAATACCCAGGGTGGAAACACTCAAGGTGGGGGATGGGGTAACACTCAGGGTGGAAACACTCAGAGTGGAGGATGGGGTAACACTCAGGGAGGAAAAACACAAGGTGGAGGATGGAGCAATACCCAGGGAGGAAACACACAAGGTGGGGGATGGGGCAATACCCAGGGTGGAAACACTCAAGGTGGGGGATGGGATAACACTCAAGGTGGAAACACACAAGGTGGAGGATGGGGCAATACCCAAGGTGGAAACACTCAAGGTGGGGGATGGGGTAACACTCAGGGAGGAAACACACAAGGTGGAGAATGGGGCAATACCCAAGGTGGAAACACTCAGGGTGGAGGATGGGGTAACACTCAAGGAGGAAGCACACAAGGTGGAGGATGGGGCAATACCCAGGGTGGAAACACTCAAGGTGGGGGATGGGGTAACACTCAGGGTGGAAACACTCAGAGTGGAGGATGGGGGAACACTCAGGGAGGAAACACACAAGGTGGAGGATGGGGCAACACCCAGGGTGGAAACACTCAAGGTTGGGGATGGGGTGGAGGATGGGGTAACACCCAGGGAGGAAACACACAAGGTGGAGGATGGGGCAATACCCAGGGAGGAAACACACAAGGTGGGGGATGGGGCAATACGCAAGGTGGAAACACACGAGGTGGGGGATGGGACAACACTCAAGGTGGAAACACACGAGGTGGAGGATGGGGCAATACCCAAGGTGGAAACACTCAAGGTGGGGGATGGGGTAACACTCAGGGAGGAAACACACAAGGTGGAGGATGGGGCAATACCCAAGGTGGAAACACTCAGGGTGGAGGATGGGGTAACACTCAAGGTGGAAACACTCAGGGTGGAGGATGGGGTAACACTCAAGGTGGAAACACTCAGGGTGGAGGATGGGGTAACACTCAAGGAGGAAACACACAAGGTGGAGGATGGGGCAATACACAGGGTGGAAACACTCAAGGTGGGGGATGGGGTAACGCTCAGAGTGGAAACAATCAGGGTGTAGGATGGGGTAACACTCAGGGAAGAAACACACAAGGTGGAGGATGGGTCAACACCCAGGGTGGAAACACTCAAGGTGGGGGATGGGGTGGAGGATGGGGTAACACCCAGGGAGGAAACACACAAGGTGGAGGATGGGGCAATACCCAAGGAGGAAACACACAAGGTGGGGGATGGGGCAATACCCAGGGTGGAAACACTCAAGGTGGGGGATGGGGTAACGCTCAGGGTGGGAACACTCAGGGTGTAGGATGGGATAACACTCAGGGAGGAAACACACTAGGTGCAGGATGGAGCAATACCCAGGGTGGAAACACTCAAGGTGGGGGATGGGGTAACACCCAGGGTGGAAACACTCAGGGTGGAGGATGGGGTAACACTCAGGGAGGAAACACACAAGGTGGAGGATGGGGCAATACCCAGGGAGGAAACACACAAGGTGGGGGATGGGACAACACCCAGGGCGGAAACACTCAAGGTGGGGGATTTGGTAACACTCAGGGTGGAAATACACAAGGTGGAGGATGGGGTAACACTCAGGGTGGGAACACTCAGGGTGTAGGATGGGATAACACTCAGGGAGGAAACACACGAGGTGGAGGATGGGGTAACACCCAGGGTGGAAACACTCAGGGTGGAGGATGGGGTAACACTCAGGGAGGAAACACACAAGGTGGAGGATGGGGCAATACCCAGGGAGGAAACACACAAGGTGGGGGATGGGACAACACCCAGGGCGGAAACACTCAAGGTGGGGGATTTGGTAACACTCAGGGTGGAAATACACAAGGCGGAGGATGGGGTAACACTGAAGGAGGAAACACACAAGGTGGAGGATGGGGCAATACCCAGGGTGGAAACACTCAAGGTGGGGGATGGGGTAACACTCAGGGAGGAAACACACAAGGTGGAGGATGGGGCAATACCCAGGGTGGAAACACTCAGGGTGGAGGATGGGGTAACACTCAGGGAGGAAACACACAGGGTGGGGGATGGGGTAACACTCAAGGTGGAAACACTCAGGGTGGAGGATGGGGTAACACTCAGGGTGGAAACACACAAGGTGGAGGATGGGGAAATACCCAGGGTGGAAACACTCAAGGTGGGGGATGGGGTAACGCTCAAGGTGGAAACACTCAAGGTGGAGGATGGAATAACACTCAGGGTGGAAACACTCAAGGTGGAGGATGGGGCAATACCCAGGGTGGAAACACTCAAGGGGGGGGATGGGGTAACACTCAGGCTGGAAACACTCAGGGTGGAGGATGGGGTAACACTCAGGGAGGAAGCACACAAGGTGAAGGATGGGGCAACACCCAGGGTGGAAACACTCAAGGTGGGGGATGGGGTAACACTCAGGGTGGAAACACTCAGGGTGGAGGATGGGGTAACACTCAGGGTGGAAACACACAAGGTGGAGGATTGGGCAATACCCAGGGAGGTAACACACAAGGTGGGGGATGGGGCAATACTCAGGGTGGAAACACTCAAGGTTGGGGATGGGGCAACGCTCAGGGTGGAAACACACAAGGTGGAGGATTGGGCAATACCCAGGGTGGAAACACTCAGGGTGGAGGATGGGGTAACACTCAGGGAGGGAACACACAAGGTGGAGGATGGGGAAATACCCAAGCTGGAAACAATCAGGGTGGGGGATGGGGCAATACTCAGGGTGGAAACATTCAAGGTGGAGGATGGGACAATACCCAGGGAGGAAACACTCAAGGGGGAGGATGGGGTAACACCCAAGGTGGAAACACTCAAGGTGGGGGATGGGGCAACAGCCAAGGCGGGAACACTCAAGGTGAAGGTTGGGGTAATACTCAAGGAGGAAACACTCAAGGTGGAGGATGGGGCAATACTCAAATGGGAAATCAGCAAGGTGGTGGATGGAATAATGTACAAAAAGGAAATTTGCAGTTTGAAATTTCTGAAAATGCCAAAGATGGAATTGTCAAGCTAGAAATTTACGTTAGTGTTCCAACTTGTTAATTAAATTCAAACTCTTCTGATGTGATATTAGTGTCAGGATTTCCTTGTGTTATGCCTTGGCCGTCAAGGTTGCTAATAAAATAGTAGTTTAATAAAAAATATCTTTCTTTTTGCTGACAAAAAAAAAAAAAAAAAAAAAAACACAATGGTAGCTACTCATATTATGGCATGGCCCTCAAGGGATATAAGATATGTGGAAATTTAATTACTTAATAACAAGTTAATTCTATTAATTAAGTTACTAAAATAAAATGAATGATATAACATAATTTCAATTTTATTTATAATTAATTAATTAATTTATTTATTTAGTTAAACGATTATTATTTTTATTCATTGAGTATTTAATTTATTAAGCTATGTATTTAGTTAAACATTTATTATTTCTTATATTATTTGAATCTATATACACTATCATTTTAATTTTTGAATGAATATTTTAAATGAATTGGGATACTATCGATGCACAATTATGCTTTTTAAAGTTTTTGAGCAATTTGTTTAATCACTCAGTCACAAATTAATTTCATTAAATAAGTTATTAAAAGCAAACAATAGAGATAATGACAGTACACATATATCGCTTTTCAAACTTGAAGTTTTTTTTTTTTTTTTTAACCATTTAGTAATAAATTAATTTTATTAAATAAGTTATTAAAAAAAACAATATACCATTCAATTTCTGAGTAGCATTTTGGATGGATAGAAAAGCTTATGTGCCATGATCTAACCTTTTAAATCCTTTATGGCATTATCAAATTTAAGCAATTCTACCTCAACTTTCTTAGAAAAAAAAAAAAAACGTCTATATATATATATATATATATATATATATATATATATATATATATATATATATATAATTTGACATTTTAATAATGTTTGACATTTTAAACTTTTCTACAACATCAATTTTAGTAAATTCTCAAAAGAATGAAATTAAAAAATATTTATTTTGTCATCCTATTTGGAATAGATCTATTTTTATCTGAATGATTAATTTCTTCTGTCATAATGATCAGAAAATTTCAATTTTCTATTTTTATATTCCTTATTTATTTGAAAAATATATTAATGTACTCATTTCTTTATCAATGAATAGTCAAAATTTCATTAGAAAAAAAAATTTTAAGTGTTAATAATGTAACTTGAATTTTTTTTTTTTTAAAAAAAAATTCATTGAGAACTTCAATGGCTGAAAACGCTGCGGGTTACCCAATAGGGATAACATTTCTCTTGACTCATAAAAAAATGATAAAAACTCTTGTGATTGAAAGGATTTAAACTCGAGACGTCTCACTCTTCATATAAATAAAAAGATAGATCAGACCGCACATAATTGCTATGGAATTTGAAATTTTTGATTCCATAAAATTTGTGAAATTACATTTCATTAGTTAGTTAAAATCAAAATTTATTAAAATCGTGATGAAATTTATTAATTTTTAGTACTTCCTTATCTATAGTGATGATATTTATAACTCTGAATTGGCAGAAATCATCTCCTAAACTCAAAGTGGGTCTTATAAGTTGAATCACTCCTTATCTATAGTGATGATATTTATTATTTTTAGCTTATTTTTTCTCTATAAAATTTTTTTAAAAAATTTATAAATGTTCAAATCAATCTAAATCACTTGAAAAAAGACAACCATTGAAGCTCCTATATCAAACCCAAAGACATTTAGCAGAAAATTCATAGCAGCAGCTAATTCAGACTGGCATCTTGGATTATTGATACAAAACCGTAATTTTTATTAAATTCTTGTCCTATAGTTATTTGAACTAATCCGTCATTTTTCTAATCAATAACTAAAATTCACATATTAAGCCAAATTCAAATTTCAACGCCAGCTGCATTGACTTGTCTATTGCATTTTAAATGTAAAATTATTAAAAAATAATATATATATATATATATATGATTAGTGGGAGAGCCACTTTGAAAATTGTTGAACAACAGATCTAGAAGGTTAAAAAAAATATATGTATATTATCAATTTAATTATTTTATAGAAAGTGGAACTCCACTTCTTTTTTTTTTTTTTAAAAAAAAAAAACTATCTCCACTTCTTAATAACCTAAATTAATTATTCCAAATTTTAATTTGAGATTATTTAAGAAACATGCATTCACAGCACATGCCACTATCAATTCTAGTTAAAACATATATGTATACCTTTCTCTATAAATAATTTAATAAAATTTATTTTCCAACACCAAACCTCATTATTAAAATTTCTTCTTTATGGCCATGTGTTGATAAAGAAATGTCTGGTGCCACATGGGTTGTCTGAAATAATTAACTATACCTCCATAATTGTCATCACACCCACATGCTACGAACGAGATAATAATTTTTCAAAGTCACAATTCATCTCATAGATGCCTAAGCTACGAAGTGAGAGAAACCAGAGCATTTAACAAAAACATTCCAATTCCAATTAAATTCCAAGTTCTCTCTCAGAGCAACCATGGCTGCTCACCAATCAGCCCAAATAGAGCTCTTGAACTCAAAACCAATGAATCCTATGGGTCTAAACCTATATGGACCGATGATATACATTTCTTCTCCTCCTGATCAACAAGGAGGAAATGTCGTCCATTTGATGAATCCTCAAGGAGGTAACCCTCAAGAAATATACAATCAACAAGGATCTGGCTTAGGGAATCAACCATTTTGGAATATCCATGGAGGAAATAATCAAAACCCTCCATCGATGAGCTTTCGGAATGAGAGCATACCATCGTTTAGGCCCCAAAAGGGAATCTTAACAGGTTACTATCCAATGCCAAATGTTCAAGGTGGAGATTTTCCTGATGGGAACAATCAATTATCACCATCTGTGAATCCTTCTTTGTTCCCTCAATTAGGAAGTGGAATGCCATGTATCAATCCAAATTGCCCACATCATCACCTTATCAATAGGGTTCATCCTCAAGTTATTAACCCACTAGGTAGCAACATTCAAGAAAGGAATGGACAAGGAAGCAAAATCCAAGAAAGAAACGGCCAAGAAAGAAATGCTCAAAGTGAAGCTAGAGATAATTTTCAGGGAGGAAATATTCTAAATAGAGAATGTAGTAATACACAGGGAGGCAACTCACAAGGTGAAAAAGGTGGTAACATTCAAGAAGGTAATACTCAAGGTGGAGGAGGTGGTGATACCCAAGGTAGAAACACTGAAAATGAAGGTAATGGTAGTACTCAGGGTGGAAATACTCAAGGTGGAGTAGGTGATAATAGCAAAGGAGGAAGCACTGAAGATGGGGATGATGGTAACACCCAGGGAGGAAACAGTAAAGACGAAAGAGGCGGTGACACCTTTGGTGGAGACACGCAAGGGGGAAGAGGCGGTAACACTTATGGTGGATGCACCCAAGGGGGAAGAGGCGGTAATACCTATGGTGGAGACACGCAAGGCGGAAGAGGCGGTGATACCTATGGTGGACGGACCCAAGGGGGAAGAGGCGGAGACTCCTATGGTGGAGACACCTTAGGGGGAATAGGCGGTGACACGTATGGTGGAGACACCCAAGGGGGAAGAAGTGGTAATACCTCTGGTGGAGACACGCAAGGGGGAAGAGGTGGCGACACCTATGATGGACACACACAAGGGGGAAGAGGCGGTGACACCTTTGGTGGAGACACGCAAGGCGGAAGAGGTGGTAACACCTATGGTGGACGCACCCAAGGGGGAAGAGGCGGTAATACCTATGGCGGAGACACCTTAGGGGGAACAGGCGGTGACACTTATGGTGGAGACACCCAAGGGGGAAGAGGCGGTAACACCTATGGTGGACGCACCCAAGGGGGAAGAGGCGGTGACACTTATGGTGGAGACACGCAAGGCGGAAGAGGCGGTGATACCTATGGCGGACGCACCCAAGGGGGAAGAGGTGGTGACTCCTATGGTGGAGACACCTTAGGGGGAATAGGCGGTGACACTTATGGTGGAGACACCCAAGGGGGAAGAGGTGGCGACACTTATGGTGGAGACACGCAAGGGGGAAGAGGCGGCGACACCTATGGTGGACACACGCAAGGGGGCAGAAGCGGCGACACCTTTGGTGGAGACACGCAAGGCGGAAGAGGCAGTAACACCTATGGTGGACGTACCCAAGGGGGAAGATGCGGTGATACCTATGGTGGAGACACCCTAGGGGGAGCAGGCGGTGACACTTATGGTGGAGACACCCAAGGGGGAAGAGGCGGTAACACCTATGGTGGACGCACCCAAGGGGGAAGAGGCAGTGACAACTATGGTGGAGACACACAAGGGGAAAGAGGTGGTGACACCTATGGTGGACACACACAAGGGGGAAGAGGTGGCGACACCTTTGGTGGAGACACGCAAGGGGGAAGAGGAGGCAACACCTTTGGTGGAGACACGCAAGGCGGAAGAGGCGGTGACACCGATGGTGGATGCACCCACGGGGGAAGAGGCGGTGATACCTATGGTGGAGACACACATGGCGGAAGAGGTGGTGACACCTATGGTGGAGACACACAAGGCGAAAGAGGCGGTGATACCTATGGTGGACGCACCCAAGTGGGAAGATATGGTAACACCTATGGTGGAGACACACAAGGGGAAAGAGGTGGTGACACCTATGGTGGAAACACTAAAGGCGATAGAGTCGGTAACACCTATGATGGAAACACTAAAGGCGAAAGAGGCGGTAATACACAAGGAGATAATACTCAAGGTGGGGGATGGGGTAATACCCAGAGAGGTAACACTCAAGGTGGAGGGGATGGTAATACACGGGGTGAAAACACCCAAGATGGAAGGTGGGCCAATTCTCAAATAGGACCCACTCAAGATGGAGGATGGGGTAATACTCAAGAAGGAAACGCTCAAAGCGGAGGAGGTGGTAATACCTATGGTGGAGACATCCAATATGGAGGATGGGGCAATATAAAGGACAAAAACACTCAAGGTGGGAGATGGGCCAATATTCAGAGAAAAAATACTCAGGGTGAAAGATGGGGTAATGTCCATGGAAGAAACGTACGAGGTGAAGTTTCTAATAATGTCAAGGAAGTAATATTGAAAGTAGAAATTTACATTAGTATCTCTAGAAATTTTTCATCAAATTCAAATAATTCTCATAAGGTTTAACGTAAGATTGTTCTTGTGTTATCTTGCATGAATGTTTTCTATGTTTTTGTTAATTCGATTAAATGGAAGAAATGATGTTTGTTTAATAAAAAAATATTATGTGAAAAGGTAAGGATAATTATGATTCTTTTTACTCCTAATTTACTCCTCGAAAATTCATAAGAGTTTTAATGTTCTTTTTATACATGAAAATTAAAAAAAAAAAAAAACTACTTTCAAAACCTATTTTAAACTTATTTCATTTTTTTAAAATTTGAATATGTAATATTTATTTTATAAAATATCAACTTATAATCTTAAATATATTTTGATTTATGTTCCTAAAAAAAGAACTTAAATCTAGTTTGATTTTTTTTAAAAAAAAAAAAACCCTTAAACCTAGTTTGATTTATGAAATAATAGAATAGCAAGATATGTTATCGCTATTAAATAGTTAGTTTGATCTATACATCTCAATCTCCGCACTGGTAGTTTAAAGTAGAATTTAGTATAATTAGTGCGTATGTCATTCTATAATATGTGAAATAAACAAATTAGGAAGCGTTGAACAATTCAAAATAAATGAACATAATTTATGAAATAAGCAAAATTAGAAAGCAAATGTGAAAACACCTAATTTATTCTAAATTAATTAATACATTTACTTTAAAAAAATTAAAGGGATGTGACTCATCATCTTCTTGTTTGTGATCTCCAAATTCTGCTATTATTGTAATCCCTCATGGTAACATTATTAGAAAAAAAAAAAGGACTTTTTTATTTTTAAAAATAATAATTATATTTTAAATATTATTTTATCACAATCTCTCCTGGATAAGGCTTCATTAATTGTCAATATCATAAATTAATTAAAATCATATAAAAATTTTGGAGGCCACCGATTCACCCTTCACCAAATCAAGAAGTAGAAGAAGAACAATAAATAAATTCTCTGAATATTTTTTTTTTTCTTAATCTTGTTATGTTGATGAATCAACCGATCCATAGGATTATTTTAAGAATGATAATAACGGTCATTAATTATTATTCATTTTAACATGCTACCTCTCTTCCATAATATTCTCTCCGTCCTAAAATATAAGTCATTTTGAATATTTTAAGGAGCAATAAATGATATTTTTTTCAATGTTAACCTTATTTAGATTAGTTACAAGCAATACTTTCACAAATAACTATTGATTTTCATATAAAGGATAATTTGGTCAAATTATCCTTGAGTTTGTTATAACATAAGAGAATTAATTGTTTCCTTAACCCAACGACTTATATTTTGGGACAGAGAGTACTTGTCAAATTTGGAATTTCGAGTCCCTTAAAAAAATCATTAAATTTGTCTATGTCACAATAAATTATTGAATAAAATGATTATATTATCGTTAATTTAATATTAATTCTCTAAAAAAAATCATTAAATTGAAGTAATAATTATCGGTCATGTACAAAGGTTAAATATGGAAATAACTATTTATTACTCTTTGAAACCACAAATGTGACAAGTATTCTGGAATAAATTATTTTCTCAAATATGACAAATATTATGAAACGGAAGTAGTATTTTATATTAGCATGTTTAGTGTATCTATTTTAATAAATTTAAAATGTTAAAATTTTCAAAAAAAAATTAAAATGTTAAAGATAATTATTATATATAAATTAAAATTGTTATGAAAAGCTTAAAACTATAAACAATGTACTCTTATAATTCTCTACTTATTCTAAATTTACTCTTTGACTCAATAAAAAGCTATATTATCCTAATAAGTCCTGAACACGACGCTATCCTTATTAATAAAGCTTTGAACTTTTTATTTAATTAATATACAGTTTCTAATAATGGCAACAAAATAAATTATTTTTAAGTATCAAAAATTGAGAAACAAATTTATTTTTTTTATAAGTAGATCTATTTACCAATCAATTGCCGTTTTAGAGAACTTTATTTGCTGCGGATGAAAATGAAGGTGCAACAAATTGAATTAATAAACCTATGGGTACAAATTGAATTAATAAACCTATGAGTTGTGGTTCATTTCGCAACGTGGATAGGACATGTGAAAAGACTTTTCGAGTTCAATTTCTACTAAACGCATCTGCGGGGGGCAATGAACCTTAACTGTGACTAAACTCTGAGCCGAATTAGACGGTCCTTAATGATGGGGTTCGGATATCGATGGTTTATACCGAACATATTGAATTAATAATCGAGATCATATAGATAAGTCATGTAAATGGTTTTGAGCGAGAGAATGACTTTACTTAAAATACAATCTTTTACCAGCAATAATTAAAATTACTACATTAGTATGACCTAAGTCTAAAATAATGAAGATAAGCTTATAGTCATTTATCTCAATAAAATTTCAAAATTTAATGATTAATAAAGATTAGTTTATGAAAATCAATTAGATGTGGTCTGGTTGGTCTTCTTATCTCTTGTAGAAGATGTAGGGAGTGAGAGGTCCTCGACTTCGAGTCGTCTCCACCGTAAAGGTTATCACCAATTTGGTGAATATTATTGAAAAGGGTAGCCCACAATATTATTTTGGTCCATTAGGCCTCTACTGTATCCAAAAAAAAAGAGACTAGTTTATGGATAATCTAGCCATTTGTCTCACTCTCTTTTATCTTATTAAGTTTTTTTAGCCAAACCACCAGTAATCGACTTCTTTAGTCTGTCAGGGTTCCTTTTCATCTTTTTTCTTTATCTATTTAGTTTTTTTTTTAATAATTTTTAAACATCATAGTCCTTCATATCTGTACTAGTTGATAGATTTTGAATATTTTTTGTACGTCTTAGTGGGATTGTGTGTCTTGATTTATTAATTTCTCTACTTTCATGAAGTTGTTCCTTATTGTTAAGTAACTTTTATGTGAATTTTTTATTTCTACTTTGTTGGTAATATGAAATACAAGATGGATTGTTAATTGGTTGTGGTTGGAGACTTTAAATCTTTAATTTCAAGTAAATTTCTTTTATCAATAGAGTTTGGTAGCAATATGGATTGGTTTAGAGCATGTCTATGATTTCAAGTTTTAGCAAATTTTTTAATGGAAGAGAGAATACGGATCCATAAATAACACCAGAGTTACAGAAAAAAAAAAAAAAAAAAAAAAAGAGAATTAATTAATTATTAGCATGTAATTATCACGTACTATGAAAAATATAAATAAATACAACCTTATAGATCGATCTCCATCTTCAACGGCATCTCAGTTCTTTCACAATTAGGCAACCATCTTCAAATTCAAACAGCCCATGTGGCCATGCAATATTACATGTTCAGTTTCATTCTGTTTTTCTTTTTTTTTTTTTTTAAATTTTCATTTGGATTTCTATTCCGCTAGTTGGTTCTATTATAAATTTCCTCATATAATTGTAATTATGCATGACGTAAGCAAGCATACGTAAGCCCTTTTGCGCATGTGACAGAATGCATAAATGTAGACAATTGCTCTGATCTACATTTAATTACTTGAAAGGTCAAATGTATTACATTCCATAGGGGATACTAATTCTAATGAAAATAACAAATCCCAGTAAGCTAAAAAATAGCAAAAAAAAGTCATTAATTAATTAATTAATTAATTAAGAATGCATCATCCCAATGCCCATGTGATCTATTAATTAATTTTCTCTAATACTACTATTTAATTAGTCCAACCCATTAATTAATTTCCTTCTCGATACAAGCAAATAAATAAAGAATGACTTCTCATTGCAACCAATTTTCATTCCCTTAATTTTGTTTATATTTCCATTGAACATGGCATTAATGGCCATGGATATGTTTTGTGTACTACATCTAGGTTATTAATTACACCAGTGTTAGAACTCGTGTAATGCGTATAGCAATATTAAATAATAAAATTAGGAATATAAGCGGAATGAATTCCGTGAATTTTGAACTATTTGTAATCGTATTTGTTTAAAATTTTACTACTCATCTCCATTCTAAACTTATTTAAATATATCGTTGATTATCTGTATCTGAGCCCTTTTAAAATTTTATTGCCTTTATTCATTCCAAACCCATTTAACAATAGGATAATTTTTCATTTTAAATAATATTTACTAAATTGATAATAACTTTAATAATAGAAAGGACTCAGAACATGAGATTCGCTGCTGCTCCCCTTATGCATTTTTTATCTTTACTATCCAAATCTAGAGATGTTTGGGTAATCATAATGAACGTGAACCTAAAACACGAGAGTACGTGCAGGAATATCTTTAGGTACCATTTCCTTTCCATGCTATGATTTTTTTAGGATTTATATATATGTGGTAATAACAAAGGCATAAGAGATATTTACCTGGAAAGTAAAATTTATGAGAAATTTATCAAAAGTAATTTATAAATTATTAAAATTGTATCGCTTAATATAGTTAGAACATAAAAGTTTTTGGAAATACAAAAATAATTTTATATTTTCGATATGTTTAATATTTTATAATAAGCTTATTCCATTTATAAATGACTTTTATTAATAAAATTTATTTATATATAAATTCTTGTATTTGACTTAACTAATATAAGAGTTGGGTCCAATAATTAAAATTCCAACTTAACATATAGGCTGGCTTGGCAAATGTCATTCATTATCTTGTTTTGTCATGTCGTTTGAATTGAATTTAAAGTTCATGCATGGAATAGGTTAACTATTCAATACACTCTGTTTTTTGACATGTGTCGTTTAATTTTTGCACACAAATTAGGGAAAATAATAAATATATTAAAATTTAACAAAAATAAAAATCAAAAAGATCGTATTGTCTTTCTTAAAAAAGATAATAATTCACGTGGTTTAAGTAAATTTAAGTTTAAAATAGACTATTTATATTAATAGTGATACAATGGTACATGAGGGAAGAAAATATTTAATGAAATATTAGAATCACAAAGCCTCACTTATTTAGAAAGGAAAAAAAAAAAAAAAAAAAGAAAAAAAAAAAAAAAAACAAAGCAACATATATAGAAACCAGAGGGAATATATTCATAATAAAATTCTTTTATCATATATAGGTCAACTACAATTTGCTAACATGAAATTTCCATTATTATTACAATCAAAATCCTCCTAAAAACATATGCAATCTTAAACCAAATAAAGTAACAGAAATCCCAAACAACATATGATAGATGACCTAGCCAGTAAGTCCATCTTTGATCATCATCAAGAGCTCTAAGATTCGAATTTGAGAGACCCTAGCTATAAAAAAAAAATTAAAAACAAAAATTAATAAGAACCCATATATAAAAGAATTTCAATATATAAAATTTTCCATAAATGTGACCAGTATTCAGGAATATAATACTTTTTCAAATATGACAAGTATTTGAGAATGGATAAAGTATTTTTTAGCTTGTCTATTATTATGACATAATTAGGGAGTGAGGTTGTGTGATGTATTAATTTCTCTAAACTCTGAGCCGAATTAGACGGTGTATGATAATGAGATCCGGATATCAATAGTTCACACCAAACAAATTGAATTAATAATTGAGATCGTAATAGATAAGTCATGTTAATGGTTTTGAGCGAGAGAATGACTTTACTTAAAATACAATCTTTTACGAGCAATAATTAAAATTACTAAATTAGTATGACCTAAGTCTAAAATAATGAAGATAAGCTTATAGTCATTTATCTCAATAAAATTTCAAAATTTAATGACTAATAAAGATTAGTTATGAAAATCAATCAGATGTAATCTGGTTGGTCTTTATATCTCTCATAGAAAATGTAGAGAGTGAGAGGTCCTCGAGTTTGAATTCTCTCCATCATAAGGTTATCACCAATTTGATGAATGATATTTAAAGGGACAGCTCACAATGTTATTTTGATCTATTAAGCCTCCACTATATCCAAAAAAAAAAAAAAAAGAGAGATTAGTTTATGGATAACCTAGCCATTTCTCTCACTCTCTTTTATCTTTTAAGTTTTTTCAGCCAAACCACCAGCATTCGTCTTCTTTAGTCTTTTATGGTTCCTTTTCATCATTTTTCTTATTTATTTAGTTTTCTTTTTAATAATTTTCAAACATCATAGTCCTTTATATCTATACTAGTTGATAGATTTTGAATATTTTTGTACATTTTAGTGGGATTGTGTGTCTTGATTTATTAATTTCTCTACTTTCATGAAGTTGTTCCTTATTGTTAAGTAGCTTTTATGTGAATCTTTTATTTCTACTTTGTTAGTAATTCGAAATACAAGATGAATTGTTAATTGGTTGCGGTTGGAGACTTTAGATTTTTAAATTCGAGTAAATTTCTTTATCAATAGAATCTGGTAGCAATATGGGTTGGTTTAGAGCATGTATATGATTTCAAGTTTTAGCAAATTTTTTAATGGAAGAAAGACTACGGATCCTTAAATAACACCAGAGTTACAGAAAAAAAAAAAAAAAAAGGGAATTAATTAATTATTAGCATGTAATTCTCACGTACTATGAAAAATATAAATAAATATAACCTTATAGATCGATCTGCATCTTCAACCGCAGCTCAGTTCTTTAACAATTAGGCAAACATCTTCAAATTCAAACAGCTCATGTGGCCATGCAATATTACATGTTCAGTTTAATTCTGGTTTATTTTTTAAATTTTCATTTGGATTTCAATTCCGCTAGTTGGTTCTATTATAAATTTCCTCATATAATTGTAATCAAGCATGACGTAAGCAATCAGACGTAAGCCCTTTTGCCCATGTGACAAACTGCATAAATGTAGACAATTGCTTTAATCTACATTTAATTATCTTGAAAGGTCAAATGTATTACATTCCATAGGGAATACTAATCCTAATGAAAATAACAAATCCCAGTAAGTAAAAAAATATCAAAAAAGTCATTAATTAATTAATTAATTAATAATGCATCATCCCAATGCCCACGTGATCTATTAATTAATTTTCTCCAATACTACTACTTAATTAGTCCAACCCATTAATTAATTTTCTTCTCGATACAAGCAAATAAATAAAGAATGACTTTTCATAACCATTAATTAATTTTAAATTATTTGAAACCGTATATATCTAAAATTTTATTACTCGTATTCAATCCAAACCTGTTTAAATGTCTATTTAATTACCTGTATCTGAACCATTAATAAACTCCACAAATGTATTACATGTGACAAATTCCACAAGAAGTCGACAATTGCTCTGATATTTTGTGTATTAAATTAAATGTATTACATGTGACAAATGTATTAAATGTATTACATTTAATTACTTGAAAGGTCAAATGTATTAAATTAAATACTATAAGCATCAGTGCATCACAAACAATGCACTACTCCCACGTGGAATTATTCCACTAGGCACAAACAAATTTATTTTAGTATTGTATTGCCAATAAGAGAATAAATGACCACTTAATAAACTTTATTATTCACAGAATTTTACTGAAATTTTAATTTTTCATAATACTAATAAATTACTAAAGATATTCTTCTATTTTTCTAATTGAGTTAAAATATTTATTTTTTTAATATTAGGATTCCTTATTGAGTTTTTTTTCTAAAATATTAGAATTTGTAATTTAGTTTATATCCCCAATTGAGTTAACATTATTTTTGTTTTTTAATTTTACAAAATCTAAAAATTCATAATTGAATTAAAATATTTGCCCACTTCTTTAACTATTAGGATTCTTAATTGAGTTTATTTTAAAAACAAAAAAGATTACTAATTGAATTTAAATATCATTATTGAGTTTTTTTTTCAAAAATATTATATGATATATTTGCTCTTATTTATTATTAAAAAATTGCTAAAAATATTTTATTTTTAATTTTACTGAAACTTTATCTTAAAATTTATTTTTTATATGAAAATTTCTAAAGAAAGCGTTGATAGCGTTGGACTTGTAATGGTATCTTATTTTCACATTGTGTGTAGTAAATACCTCAATATTGAATGCTTAAAAAGCAAAACCTTTAATTTCCTTCGCATTGCAATTCAAGTCTTCTTATATTTTGTGTACTACATCTGGTCTACATACAATATTAAATATTGTAATAATAATTTTTTCATGGATCAATTTGCGCAATTGACATGTCTAGACCCGATCTATATAATAATGCATGGATCAAATTAATGGAAAATAATTATTTATTGAAATGAGAATATTTCTACTGTTCACTTACAAACAAATTATGCATGAAACTACAAAATCAAAGGGTTTGAATCACACGAGAGTATTTGGGTTAAAAAATAACATTCAATCAATATAAAAAAATAAAAAATAAAAAAATTTGAAAATTTTAATTATTATTGTAGTAAAATATTTTAGTTTGGCCATTTCTAAGGAGAATTTAGGATATCTTTAACGTTAGTAAGGATAGTTTTAAAAATCCAATTATTTTCTCTATTTCCATATTAATATATACCAGTTTTTTTTATAACATGCACTACATATTGTTATTGGTCGTTATTTATACTTGCTCGTTATATTTTTTTATACTACTAAATATTGATTATAATTTTTTATATTCTCTAATTTTTTATAATGTTAAAACATTATTTTATATTGAAATTAACGTGAACAAAATGACTAATTAATTAATAAAATAATAGTAGAAATGTTATATATACTTTTATTTAATTTGTAAATCAACATTTATCTAGAATGCACTCTAACTACACGTAATGTCACAATACCACCTAATAGATACGTATTAATATATATATGTACATGAACATCTAAAAGGTTCCACTAAAAAAGTTAAACTTGCAAGTATCCATATTAATATATATAATAAGAAATTCACTTGTTACCTAACAAAATAATTCAAGAAAGTAATATGTTATACATATACGTAGTTAATGACTTATATGTATTATTTATTATTATGGACTCGAAACTTGATGAAAGTAAAAGAGGAATGCAATATAGAAGATATTTTTTTTGGATAATTTAACAATTATCTCTAAATATAAATTACTCAAATATTATATTCAAATATTATGTGTATTTCTTCAATTAAATTTTTTTAATTCCCTGTGTCCAAAGTCCACCGAATTCGCGCCGGGCAGGCTTACAAAAAGGGCAAAGTGCTCTCTCCCAAGTGTTCAAAGGAATTTCATACTCAAGATTCGAACTTGAGATTTCTGGTTAAGGGAGAAAGGATCTTTATCATCCAATATCACCTCTCGCGGGTTCAATTAAAATTTTTTAATTACTAATGTCTCAAAATATTTTAAGATATCTCAAATTTGACTAGAGATATTTCAGAAAATTTGCACATTTATATATACCATAAATTATGTTTATTTTAATTTATTATAAATATATATAGATATTACATAAAAAATTACATATATATTTTCATTTTTCTTATATCTCTTTTAATTAAAATTTCTAAACTATAATCAAATAATAAATATAAAATTAAATTATTAGTTGTCCATTTAGAATCTTTTAAATTATAATGAAACAATAAAAAAGAGGGAAAGAAAAACAACCATCTCGTAGAAAGCTAATAAATAACGTGCTAGATAATATAAAATATAAACATAAATATAAATAAATTTGTAGTTGGCCATGTAGATCTCGCAATGTTCATTCATTATTTTCATTAATTGATAGATAATATAAATGTTTAAGCAGAGACAGGCGATTCTCTCTTATTTGACTCTGCCTATTTTATTAATGGCTACTTTTAAACATGTGACTGTACATAGACATGTGCTTTCACCTCTTGAACCGCTGAGCACATAAATTCATTTTTAAACATTGAAATTTTAAATTTACAGCACTTTAAATTTTGTGGATGATTAATCGTAAACTTGAATTTGTAAATTTTGGTAATATATTAATCGTCTTTCGACACTAATATCAATAATTTTTAGGCTTTTGACTTTTATCTGTAAAATATCGACTTAATATGTAGTTATTATAATTTTTAAAGTAATAATTTCATAAATTTCAACTTTTAATTGATTTAAGTTTGCAAGTTGAAGTTTTCAATAAAATAATTTTAAAAATTAAAGTGCTTAATAGTTATAGTCTCATAATGTTAAGTGTTTGATGGGTTAAAGTAAAAATTGAGGATATCACAAGGTTAAAGTAACAAAGTTTATGAGTGAATTTATGTATTTAGCTTCAACAACTGAATCGATGAAGTGCCGTGCATGGCTTGCTTTAATGGTTTACTCATTCTGTTTTCCAATACTTGTCACATTTGAGAAATATTATATTTCTAAATGCTTATCACATTTATGAATTGTAATTTAGACAAATTAAGGGCATTATAGTCAATTCACTTAACAATTTATCGTAACTTAGACAAATTAATAATTTTAGGTATGTGAAATATTTAAAAGTGATAAGTATTTGGAAACGGAGGAACTATAATTTATAAATACATATCAAAAATTCATATTTTCCGCAAATTGCTTTTTTTATTATTCATCATACTTCATGAATGGTATTTAGTATATTATTAAAATGTTTATTTTTCCGCAGATAGATTTATTAAATTGTCATGTTATAAAAATTATAATATCATTAATTAATTTTAAATAATTATAAATTCAATTAATTTTATCTAGCGTTAAGTTAAAGTCCCTTCTTTATTTTTTTTAAGATGAAGTGGCGCTCGTCCACAAGGAGGATTTATGAGATCTCTTCCCATGTTATAGATTTATGAGATTTATTTTATTGACAATGGCCAGAGATCGTCCTCTCAATAGGACAGAAAGAAAGAATCTTCCTAGGAAGAACCTAGACGGTTTCTGAAAGCACCCTTTACTTTGTTGTTCACAGTAGCAGCTTGCCAGGTGGGAGAATGAGGACCGTCGGATCGAGGGCATGAAGGCTATAACATAGAGTTGGAGGCCTCATTTCTGGGGCATCCAGAAAAGCCATCCCATTCAAGATGCCCCTACAACTATCCCTGCTCCCTTCTATCTTATCATAAATATTTCTACGAAGATAAAGCGTTACGATTCCAATAATTCAATATGTATAATATAATTATTATCACTAACTATTTATTTTACAAAACATAGTAAATAAAGAAGAAATTGAAAAATTTCTACACATAAATATATATTCATTAAAAATCTTATAGCACTCTCAAGTCTTAATTTGATCATTAAACACATATTAAATTCTTCAAATTACACAATCGTTCTACTAAAAGGTCCTACATGTCAATATGATCGATCAAATACTTAATGTGTAAGTAAAAATGAGAAAATTAATCAATATATTACTAGTAAATAAAGTCGAATATCCTAAAAATTATTGTTATTAATATGAAAAGATATGCAATATTAATAAAATTTGTATTTTAAGGTTTAATCATATTTGGGTATTACCAAATCCAGCTTTTAAGTTATTATTACTGTCATTATGGATGATTTTTCTTGAACGATGATGTATTTGTAATTTTACTTTGATTTTTTTTTTTTTTAAATTTAGAAATGTAGTTCTTCTTTGAAAAATATATTAATTTTAAAGAAGGAAACTGAAACTAGAACCAACTAATTCAAATCCAATTGAAAATTTCAAATATAAAACAAAACATTAAACTAAATAAACTAAGGAATATGCATAGCTTTGTGCTGTTAGGGAAATATGTCAAGTGCCACATGAAAGCATTAATTGCCTTTTATCTTATCACAATTATAATTAGTCAACATGGAAAATTAATGGCCGACATATTACTGATCCAATCTTAATATAATACTAACAGATTTTTAACGTTCACATCTGTAATTAATGTTTTTGTCTAAACTATAATAATTAACTATATCTCCATTGCTATCAAACATGTGAAATGAATAGGATAATAATAATAATAATAATATACCAATTAAGTACAAAAATTACAATTAAATCAGTTCAAGAAAGCATTATTATTAATTTAAATATCATCAATATATTTTCAGAACTAATTTCAAAACCTTGCTGTGCTATGTTTCATTATATTTTATTGTTCACATTACTGACTAATGTGATGGTCTGCCTGAAAAAATTAAATAATACCTCCATGCCGATCACTTAAACACAAATGCTACCAATAATATAACAATTTCCAACGTCACATTTCATTCCTAGATGCCTATAAAAGGAGGCAAACTTCTTTGATTAGCACATCAAGTGAGAGACACCATAATAGTTAACAAAAAAACCTTCTAAAGTTTCTCTGAGTGAAACAATGAACACCCAAGGAGGAAATTCTCAGGGCGGCGGATGGGGTAATACCCAGGGTGGAAACACTCAAGGTGGTGGATGGGGCAATACTCAGGGTGGAAATACCCAGGGTGGAGGATGGGGAAATACCCAGGGTGGGAACACCCAAGGTGGTGGATGGGGCAATACCCAGGGTGGAAATACCCAAGGTGGAGGATGGGGCAATACTCAGGGAGGAAACACTCAGGGTGGTGGATGGGGCAATACTCAGGGTGGAAACACTCAAGGTGGTGGATGGGGCAATACCCAGGGTGGAAATACCCAGGGTGGAGGATGGGGCAATACCCAGGGTGGAAACACTCAGGGTGGTGGATGGGGCAATACTCAGGGAGGGAACACTCAAGGTAGTGGAAGGGGGAATACCCAGGGTGGAAATACCCAAGGTGGAGGATGGGGAAATACCCAGGGTGGAAACACCCAAGGTGGTGGATGGGGCAATACTCAAGGTGGAAACACTCAGGGTGGTGGATGGGGTAATACCCAGGGAGGAAACACCCAAGGTGGTGGATGGGGCAATACCCAGGGTGGAAACACCCAAGGTGGTGGATGGGGTAATACTCAAGGAGGAAATACTCAAGGTGGTGGATGGGGAAATACCCAGGGTGGAAACACTCAAGGTGGTGGATGGGGTAATACCCAGGGAGGAAACACTCAAGGTGGCGGATGGGGTCCCCAGGGATGTTATGGCCCAGGTCCCCAAGGGTGTTACGGCCCAGGTCCCCAAGGATGTTACGGCCCAAGTGGTGGATGGGGCAATACCCAAGGTGGAAACACCCAAGGTGGTGGATGGGGTAATTCCCAGGGTGGAAACACCCAAGGTGGAGGATGGGGAAATACCCAAGGTGGAAACACCCAAGGTGGTGGATTTGGTAATACCCAGGGAGGCAACACTCAAGGTGGTGGATTTGGTAATACTCAGGGTGGAAACACTCAAGGTGGAGGATGGGGCAATACCCAAGGTGGAAACACTCAGGGTGGAGGATGGGGAAATACCCAGGGTGGAAACACACAAGGTGGAGGATGGGGTAATACACAAGGTGGAAACACTCAAGGTGGAGGAGTTGGTAATACACAAGGTGGAAATACTCAAGGTGGAGGAGTTGGTAATACCCAGGGTGGAAACACTCAAGGTGGAGGATTTGGAAATACCCAGGGTGGAAACACTCAAGGTGGTGGATTTGGTAATACACAGGGTGGAAACACTCAAGGCGGCGGATTTGGTAATACCCAAGGAGGAAACACTCAAGGCGGCGGGTTTGGTAATACCCAGGGTGGAAACACTCAAGGCGGCGGATTTGGTAATACTCAGGGAGGAAACACTCAAGGTGGTGGCAGTGGCAATACTCAGGGTGGAAATACTCAAGGTGGTGGTAGTGGTAATACTCAAGGGGGAAATACTCAAGGTTGAGAGGTAAGAAACACTCAAGGTAGTTGCATGAAAGTTTTTTATATTTTAGTTAATTCGATTGGATGGAATAAATGGTAGTGTAATTTTTGTATTAAATGTGAGTATAATTATGAGCACTATTGCTCCTAATGTAGGACTCCTAATGTGCGAGTCGCAAAATAATATGATTTGTAATGTTCTTTGTATACTTTGCAAAAGTGATCTTCAATTGCGATGTTATTTCCAATGAAACAAAGTTTATGTTTTTAGCACTCATCGAGTTTATATAATCAGTGTGATATTTATTATGGGCTGAATACATAAATTCAATCCTAAACCTTTCAACTTTAATCTTGTGGCACCCTAAACCTTGCAGATGTCCTATTATGCATCTGAATTTGTAAATTTTGATAATATTATATACCTTTCGACACTAATATAAATAATTTTTAGGTTTTTTTGGCTTTTATATGTAAAATATTGACTTAGTATGTAGTTAGCATGAAACAATAATTTTCATAAATTTTAACTTTTTAATAAGTACTCAATTGATCTAATTTTGCAAGTTAAAGTGTTTAATAAAATAATTTTAAAAATTAAAGTGTTTAATAAATGTAGTTTTATAAGTTAAGTATTTAATGGGTTAAAATAAAAGTTAAGCGTACTACAAGGTTAAATTGAGAAAGTTTCAAGGGTGAATTTATGTTTTCTGCCATTTATTATTATTTTACTGTTGCTAGTTTTTGAACATTACCTATGACATTTGTTTATCAAATATTTTTTTAACATATTTTTTCGTTTATGATATTACCTTGTTGAAATTGTAAAAAGGATGGTACTTAGATAAATAGAAGAGTAAATAAGCTTAGCTCGAGTTTGATGCAAAAATTTCAAAAACTCAAGCACTAGTTTGAGTTTTGCTTAGATTCAATTTGCAACAAAGCTTCTAAAAAAATTTGTAGTTCATTTACAAGCTCAAACTCGAGCTGGACCTCATTTATAAGTTTATTTTATAAGGTCATTTACTATATCAAACATGTTGATGAATCAGTTCGGGAGTCTCATTCCAAAGTTTAAGCTCATTAAATGTACTCAGTAAAAAAAAATTTGATAATTTAACTTGTTAAATTATCAAATGAGTTCAAATAGATTTTTCTTGAGTTGAATTACGAGCAATTCACAGTTAGTTTGGGTTATTTACAATGCTTTTATCTTGAATGCTATATTTATATAACTATGCTTTTATCTTGAATGGTGTGTTGAGAAGGCCTGATGGCCCGAGTTTAGATATTTTGCTCTGTTGAGTTTTTTTTTCAAATTTTAATAATAAAAGAAATTTTTTGCTGATAAAAAAGAAATTTTTTGCTGATAAAAAAAATTCAAGGGAAATTAATTAATGAAGATATCGGAATTTAAGGAAGCACAACTCAACGGCGATCCAAAGCAGAAATTAAATGTTTATTTGGCAATTAATGAATTTTTATTTTATAATACAAACAAGTAGATGTCAGTTATGTTTATATTACTGGAACTGCATAGCAATAAATAATGTCAGTTAGCTTCACTGCATGGAAGTCCATAAAGAAGCTTGAGAATTTTAGAAACGACTATATCTCGACTATATCTCGATTCTAAATTATGTTGCTAGTGCATTCCTAAATCTGTCTCCAAAGAACATTCCATTCCCGTAAATGTAGCAACGAAATTTTCATTCTAATTTCCGTTTCTAATTAGTTTCTGATCTGTTCCTAATTCGTTTGTAACTTCAATAGAATATTTTTTGATCAGTTCCATTTCTAACCTGTTGTTAATTAGAAATGGATCAATTCCTAAAACGCAATTTTGTTATATGTACAGTTGATAACTAAACCTAGAGCAAAAATATTAAGGAAATGGTTAATTAACGTCAATTCTATATTTTAAAAAAAATATAATTGGCTAAAAAAAACTTTTATTTATTATCAAAATAATTAGCGCTTATCTAATGGGCATATCCAAAGATAATTAAACTTTTAAAACCCTAAATAAAACTACATTTAAAAAAAAAAATTCTTATTTAAAACCCACAAACAATATAAATTTGAAAATATATTATTTATAAATATTCTTATATTTAATTTCTTTCAGTTCTTTTTATGAAAGAAAATAATCTAATTTCATGATAAAGTGGTGTCTATGAAAATATTTAATTATTTTTTTCTTATAGGGTCCAAAAAAAATTAGTTACCTAATATTTTTCTTTTTTCAACTTTATCATTATAGATAAAGAATATGTGATATTTGTTTCTTTTCTATACCCTTGGACATAATTGGATGATGGCAATAAAGGTGAAAAAAAAATTATAAAATAATAAAAATGATAAATATGTAATTGATCTAATAGTGTGAAATATAATATTTCTTTGTCTTCTTTTAAATATATTAATGAGAAATTTCTATAAATAAATATATACAGAGGAAGAAAAACAATATAAATAGCACGCATAAAGGAACTGAAGGATATGTACCTACATCGTCGCAATAGATGGGTGATCAAGAAGGCCAAGATTAGTGGTCTTCTTTGCACTTAATTAGCATTATCCAATATATTCAAAATAATATTATTATTAGATTAACTAATTAAACATTATATTAACTAATAGTCTAAAATCATTCGAAGAAAGAGGACCTGGAATGTTATATTTATTATTATATTATGTTATCTATTCTTCGGTAATTGCTATCAGATGGCTCAGGTATGATGTGCTTGTGCATCATCAATGACCATTCCCTCATCTGTTATGTATATAAAATGAAAATTTCCCATAAAATAATCATAGGTTTGTGCTGTTAGAGAAATATGTCAAGTGCCACATGAAAGCATTAATTGCCTTTTATCTTATCACAATTATAATTAGTCAACATGGAAAATTAATGGTCAACATATTACTGATCCAATCTTAATATAATACTAACAGATTTTTAACGTTCACATTTGTGATCAATGTTTTTGTCTAAACTATAATAATTAACTATATCTCCATTAATATCAAACATGTGAAATGAATAGGATAATAATAATAATAATAATAATAATAATAATAATTTACCAATTAAGTATAAAAATTACGATTAAATCAGTTCAAGAAAGCATTATTATTAATTTAGATATCATCAATATATTTTCAGAACTAATTTCAAAACCTTGTTGTACTATGTTTCATTATATTTTATTGTTCACATTGCTAACTAATGTGATGGTCTGCCTGAAATAATTAAATAATACCTCCATACCGGTCACTTAGTCACATATGCTAACAATTTCCAACGTCACATTTCATTCCTAGATGCCTATAAAAGGAGGGAAACTTCTTTGATTAGCACATCAAGTGAGAGACGCCAAAATAGTTAACAAGAAACCTTCTAAAGTTTCTCTGAGTGAAACAATGAACACCCAAGGAGGAAATTCTCAGGGTGGAGGTAGGCATGGCCGATTCTGGTTCACTGAACCACGGTTTAAATTTTTTAAAATGTTGAACCTCAACCGGCCCTTAAACCGCCGGTTCCGATTTTGTCCGGCTCCAACGCGGTTCCGATGAACCGACGATTTCGTTCACAGTTTCCGGTGATATATATTTTTTAAAAAAATCGGTTTTAATGTTATATTTTTCTTTAGTACATATTAATATGAGTTTAAAAAATATTGGTAAATTTTATTTTAAATAAATTTTAGAATGCTTACACTCATATAGGAATAAAATTATATAATTTTATAAAATAATCAAATAAATTATCACTTTATTTTGTTTAAATGTTATTAATTAAATAAATTATAAGAAAATTTTGAAAAATTCTTAAAAAGAATGTAATTTTAAACTTAGCAAACAATTTAAAAGGGTAAAAAAAAAGTTAAAAATAATATAAATTTAGATTAAATATTTCTCTCTTTTCTTAGATTTTTAACTTTTAAAGTAAAGTGTATTTAAAAAAAAAAAAATTCTTAAGTAAAGTATATCATGTAGTATAATATTATTGAGACTTTTAGAGATGTATAAAATAGGCTAAGTGATTATCATTTTGAAAATTAAAAAAAAAAATTTCAAGTTCAAATCGGACTGGACCCGCAGGTTCGGGATCGGTTTCGGTTCATATTTTAACATTCACATGAACCTTAACCGGCCCTTGACTGGCCGGTTCCGGTCTAAAATTTTGGACCGCCGGTTTCGATCTGATTCCAGTTCGTCTACAGTACGGTTCGATTTTGATTCAGTTTCGGTTCAAACCGAACAGGTAGCCATACCTAGGTGGAGGATGGGGTAATATCTAGGGTGGTAACACTCAAGGTGGTGAATGGGGAAATATCCAAGGAGGAAACACTCAAGGTGGAGGAGGAGGATGGGGAAATACCCAGGGTGGAAACACTTAGGGTGGTGGATGGGGCAATACCCAGGATGGAAACACTCAGGGTGGAGGATCAAGAAATACCCAGGGTGGTGGATCAAGAAATACCCAGGGTGGTGGATGGGGCAATACTCAAGGTGGAGGATGGGGAAACACCCAGGGTGGAAACACCCAAGGCGGTGGATGGGGTAATAACAAGGGTGGAAACACCCAAGGTGGTGGATGGGGTACTACTCAAGGAGGAAACACGCAAGGTGGTGGATGGGGTCCCCATGAATGTTACGGCCCAAGTGGTGGATGGGGAAATACTCATGGTGGATGGGGAAATACTCAAGGTGGAAACACTCAAGGTGGTGGATGGGGTAATACCTAGGGAGGAAACACTCAAGGTGGCGGATGGGGTCCCCAAGGACGTTATGGCCCGGGTCCCCAGGGATGTTACGACTTAAGTGGTGGATGGGGCAATACCCAGGGTGGAAATATGCAAGGCGGTGGATGGAGAAATGCCCAGGGAGGAAACACCCAAGGTGGTGGATGGGGCAATACCCAGGGTGGAAATATGCAAATTGGTGGATGGGGAAATGCCCAGGGAGGAAACACCCAAGGTGGTGGATGGGGAAATATTCAAGGTGAAAACACCCAAGGTAGAGGATGGGGAAATACCCAGGGTGAAAACACTCAAGGTGGTGGATTTGGTAATACTCAGAGAGGAAACACTTAAGGTGGTGGATTTGGTAATACTTAGGGTGGAAACACTCAAAGTGGAGGATGGAGCAATACCCAAGGTGGAAACACTCAGGGTGGAGGATTGGAAAATACCCAGGATGGAAACACATAAGGTGGAGGATAGGGCAATACACAAGGTGGAAATGCCCAAGGTGGAGGATTTAGTAATACCCTGGGTGGAAACACTCAAGGCAGCGGATTTGGAAGTACCGAGGGAGGAAGCAAATCAAGGTCGCAGATTTGGTAATACCCAAAGTGGAAATAATCAAGGCGGTGGATTTGGTAATATCCAGGGTGGAAACACTCAAGAAGGTGGATTTGGTAATACCCCCCAGGGTGGAAACACTCAAGGCGGCGGATTTGGTAATACCCAGGGAGGAAACACTCAAGGCGGCAGATTTAGAAATACCCAAAGAGAAAACACTCAAGGTGGTGGTAGTGGTAATACTCAGGGTGGAAATACTTAAGGTTGAGAGGTAAGAAACACTCAAGGTAGTTGCATGAAAGTTTTTTATATTTTAGTTAATTCAATTGGATGGAATAAATGGTGGTGTAACTTTTGTATTAACGGTGAGTGTAATTATGAGCGCTATTGCTCCTAATGTAGGACTCCTAATGTGCGAGTCGCAAAATAATATGATTTGTGATGTTCTTTGTATACTTTGCAAAAGTGATCTTCAATTGCGATGTCATTTCTAGTGAAAAAAGTTTATGTTTTTAGCACTCATCAAGTGTATATAACCAATGTGATATTTATTATTGGCTAAATACATAAATTCAATCCTAAACTTTTCAACTCTAATCTTGTGGCACCCTAAACTTTGCGGATGTCCTATTATGCATCTGAATTTGTAAATTTTGATAATATTATATACCTTTCGACACTAATATAAATATTTTTTAGGTTTTTTGGCTTTTATATGTAAAATATCGACTTAGTATGAAGTTAGTATGACTTTTGGAACAATAATTTTCATAAATTTCAACTTTTTAATGAGTACTTAATTGATCTAATTTTGCAAGTTAAAGTGTTTAATAAAATAATTGTAAAAATTAAAGTGTTTAATAAATGTAGTTTTATAAATTAAGTGTTTAATGGGTCAAAATAAAAGTTGAGTGTACCACAAGATTAAACTGAGAAAGTTTCAAGGGTGAATTTATGTATTCTGCCATTTATTATTATTTTACTGTTGCTAGTTTTTGAACATTACCTATGACATTTCTTTATCAAATATTTTTTTTAACATATTTTTTTGTTTATGATATTACCTTGTTGAAATTGTAAAAAGGATGGTAATTGGATAAATAGGAGAGTAAATAAGCTTAGCTTGAGTTTGATTCAAATTTCAAAACTCAAGCACTAGTTTGAGCTTTGCTTATATTCAATTTGCAACAAAACTTTTAAAAAATTTTGTATTTCATTTACAAGCTCAAAATCGAGCTGGAGCTCATTTATAAGTTTTTTTTATAAGGTCATTTACCATATCGAACTTGTCGATGAATTAGTTTGCGATCTCATTTTAAAGTTTAAGCTCATTAAGTGTACTCACTAAAAAATTTGAATTTAACTTGTTAATTATCAAATGAGTTCAAATTGATTTTTCTTGAGTTGAATTACGAGCAATTCACAGTTTGTTTGGCTTATTTACAATGCTTTTATCTTGAATGTATGTTTATATAACTTTGCTATGAAAGAAAATCGAGTAAGCATTAATTCAAGGGAAATTATCAAGTTTCTTTCACTTAATATTTCGAAGCTAGGAGTGATGTATTGGGAAGGTCTGATGCCAGATTTAGATATTTGGCTATGTGATGTTTGTCGGTTCCACCAAATTTAAATTACTGAATTTAACTGTAGAAGTGGTGAATTCAGGTCGAACCATAGAGACTGAAATCTTAATTTTTGTGTTAAAAAGAATGGGGGGTTTGTTTGTGAAAAATTCAACTTAACAGTTCAAAAAGAAAATTAATTAATTAAACTAAAGTAGTAATGCAAATTGATGAAAAACCAATTCAAGGTGATTTCTAATCCAATGCACAATTGATCACAGACAACTTATGATTTAATTACTCTTTGAATACTTAACTGAAATTTATCAAAAAGCATGACAAATTCCCAAAACTCCCCTATTTCATTAACTTGAGCCCAGCACCCTCATTAAGTCTAATTATTAAACGATCGGGTATTAAGCAATCCCTTTCAATTCAATAAAAGCATTAAGAATCAGGAAGTAGTTAAACTTAAACAACAATTTATAAAGCATAAACCATTTAATTCAACCCTATTGTCTCTATAGATTATTACTGAAAACCTGAAATATAATCAGTAATACCTAATTGCTACTAACATTCAAACTTTCATAACAATTACGGATTATGAAATCTGAAATAGCACTTAATCCTACCAAACAATTCACTAATAGGCCTTTTTAGCAAAGAATTCAATAGAATCAACTCAATAAGAATAAGAAACAACAGATATTCAAGAAGAAACTACTCATTTAAAACTCGAGTCTCACAAAAGTGCAAGGATGATAAATCCCTTGAATTGGTGTAAAGAAATTAGCCACTCATAATCATGGCTTCCAACCACCAAAACAAAGAATAAAGAACAAAAACCTAGATTAATAGATGAACTAAGAGAAGAAAAACATGCCTCATAGCTGCTGGAGAATCACTCCTTATATAACACCTCCAAAAGGAAAAAGAATCCCTAATCAATTGGGAAATTCAAAAGTAGTAAACAGAAAATATTTGCTGTTCTGATTTCTCCCCTGTTTTTCAGCATCTTCTGTTCTAAATCTGGCTCTGACTCTTTCAATGAATTTGAAAATCTCTCTCTCTGCTTTCTAACGAGCTAAGGCTCGCCCAAAACGGACATCTACAACAAGAATATGACCTAAAAAACGAAATCAGATTGACGCAGAAATTCTGCTCAAAACGTTAATCTTCTATGACGTTTTTGAAGACCAAAACTGACTTCATTTCATTTAATTGTCTTCACAACAACTGTAGGGCTGTCTTCTAAGAATTCAATGGGCCTGGGCTGAGTTAGTTTGGACACTTGGAACTCCAGATATGAAGTCCACAACAGAACAGGTTGTGCTCAGTTATACAGCACATAGCTTCAAAATTCAGAGCTGAATTTGATCAATGTTGAGACTGAATTAGCTTCTGATTCCTCTTTGACAATTGTAGAACTTTATTTCATCTTTCCAGCGCATCAAATGGAATCCAATTTGAAGGTCTACAACTCCAGATATCCCTGAAAAACCGAACAAGGGTTAAGATAAAAAAATGCTGGAATTTTACCAATTTAATCATATTACTCCAAATGCGACTAAAATAATGTCTAATTGGTAAAAATTGTCTAACAAAGTGAATTAAGCACATAAATAACCCAAAAATGCATACGAATATAGACAATAAAAGCACTTGATAATGCACTTATCAAACTTCCCCACACTTAATCCATGCTTGTCCTCAAGCATGACTTAAAACTCAACAAAACATAGCTCAAACATAAAGGGAAGAACTCTTCTCGACCCTAAACAATCCTTATGAGAACAATCGGAAAAATAAAGTCAATTACTAAGCAAAGTTAAATTGACTAAGTTTGAATGAAGTGCAAGCAAGACTAATAAGTTGAATTTAGACTCTCCTAAACATAAAATCCAAGGCTTGAATATATAAAATTAAGCACATGCAACAAAAAGTTGATAACCGTTCCTCAAAGAATTACTTGGTAACTCACCAAGGTACAAAAATTCATCGCGACCATACATGCAAAGACTAAATAAAAACAAAAGAAAACTCTTTATTCTTTCTTTTTTTTTGTTTTTTTTGTTTTTTTTTTTAATTAAAGAATCTTGAGCATTTATCGTGTGCTTGAGTTGTCATCAATGGTACCCGCTTACGGGTATATGAAGTCACGAGCTCAAGTGGCTACTAGCACTGCTCTTTACCCATTATTGGGCAGCGAAGCGATCCGACTGCTACAAGTCTTACACTTGTTGACTCATTTTGACTTTTCTCTTGACTCAAAAACACATACACATAAAAGGCTCATCTTTGCACCTAGGTATCCTACCAAGAATTCTAGAAGTAACGGTCAAAATTTAGCTCATACAATAAAAATTAAACTCAAGCCTCAAATTCTAGGTCTAAAAGAGTCACAAATTTAACAAATTATTCAAAAATGCACAAGAGTCAAAAACAGTCAAAGTGACTTAGTTAGACTAATTGAAATTGCTTTTTCAACCTAGTTCAAAGGACTATTCAAACCCAAGAATAAAATTCTTTGCAACTTTAGTTTTTCGTAAAAATTTAGAGTTTCAAGTCTTACTTAAAGGACACAATAAACCCTTGGAGTAATCCCAAAAATCAGCTCAAATCATTAATCAAACAAAAATTTTACTCAAAATTCATGGGATAAGTGCCTGACATCTAACTCAACCAATCATAATCAAATGGCAGCAGAAACAAATGAGCAAAATAAGTTGTATGGCAATAGCTATTTAACAAAAGAAAGCTCAAAATTTCAGCAATATGCCATCATAAATTCAGCAGCATTATTATACCATGAAGCATAAAAATCATCAAAAAAAAAAAAAAAAGAAAAGAAAAAAAACACCCCTAATAATAAAACCCTTCCCCACACTTACTTTACACATTGTCCTCAATGTGGACAAATCACAATTAAATCACAAGAGGAAGGTCTCAAGAGTAATAGAAAACTGCCCTGTTTCGCTGAAATTTACTCATCAAATAAATTGCAACCAAAAGCCAAGCTGTTGTCCGGTAAAGGGTACCTGCTACAGAATAAAATGCAAAACACAAGCTAGACAAACAAGCAAACAAGTGAATGGCTGGTCACTTTTTTGACCAAAATTATTAACAATATCAACCATATGCAACACTTGTTACCTGTCCAGCCCTGCACCTGAAAATCAGTTCATTTACAATGTTCAAATACTAACATCATTCAAAATTTAGGCACAAATTATCAACACAAGCTTAACCGTTTCCGAGTCAATAATTAACTCAAGGAAATAGCAGAGAACTAACAAATCAACTAATCTCTTAGGAACTTTAAATTCTGAGGAATCTGCACAAACCTATAAGACTGAATCTACTAACTCAACAAAAACTTGATCACAAATAAACCATTTAATCATTCACAAAACATTTATCCCAAATTCAGAATTTCCTTAAACCTGTATAATTTGCAACAGAACCAAAACAATCCGAAATGAATATCAGAAAACATACCTGGGTAGAGTAACTAAAAGAATCCAGATAATAAATATATAGCAAAATGAGGAGGATGACATTATTTATTTGCAAATAAATAAATAAATAAAATAAAGCAAAAATCTGGGTTGCCTCCCAAAAAGCGCCTTTTTTTATCGTCGTTAGCTCGACATGGTCACAACATCTTCTTCAATCTAAATAAATTGGATCACTCAATTTGATTTCTTCTAGTGAATGCTCTTGGAAGCCTTCATAAAATGGCTTGAGTCTATGGCCATTGACTTTGAACACCTTCTTAGTTCCTAAACTTTGAATCTCAACAGCACCATAAGAAAACATATTAGTAACAATAAACGGACCAATCCAACGAGAACGCAACTTGCCGGGCATTAACTTTAATCTAGAATTATACAATAAAACTTTTTGTCCAACCACAAACTCCTTTTTTAAAATTAGTTTATCATGAAATGCTTTTGTCTTTTCCTTATAAATCTTAGAATTTTCATAAGCATCAAGACGAATCTCCTCTAACTCCTGCAATTGTAACTTTCTTTCCACACCAGCAGCATCTAACTCAAAATTACAATTTCTAACAGCCCAAAAAGCCTTATGTTCTATCTCAACAGGAAGGTGACACATCTTACCAAAAACCAACTTGTAAGGGGACATACCTATGGGTGTCTTATAGGCTGTCCTGTAAGCCCACAAAGCATCATCAAGTCTAAGGCTCCAATCCCTTCTATTTGGCTTCACCATCTTCTCTAGGATAGACTTCACCTCTCTATTTGATACCTCAGCTTGCCCACTTGTTTGAGGATGATAGGCTGTAGAAACTCTATGAAAAACACCATATTTCTTTAATAATGCCTCCACAGCTCTATTGCAAAAATGAGTGCCTCTGTCACTGATCAAAGCTCTAGGAATTCCAAACCTGCTGAAAATATATGACTTGACAAAATCTACAACAACTTTAGAATCATCAGTTCTGGTGGCTTTAGCTTCCACCCATTTGGAAACATAATCAACAACAAGTAATATATAAGTAAAACCAAAAGAAGAAGGAAATGGACCCATAAAATCGATTCCCCACACATCAAAAATTTTACATACAAGTATTGGGGTCTGACTCATCTTATTCCTTCGAGATATACTTCCTGTTCTTTGACACTGTTCACAATTTTTACAGAAAATATATGCATCACGAAAAATGGTAGGCCAATAAAAACCACAATCCACTATCTTTCTACCTGTTCTCTTAGGTCCAAAATGACCACCACATGCAAATGAATGAAAAAAAAACAAGAATTGATTCAATCTCATTATCAGGGATACATCTCCTAATAATTTGATCAGAACAAAATTTCCACAAATATGGTTCATCCCATACATAATACTTAGATTCACTCTTCAATTTTTCTTTTTTAGCTCTACTTAAATCAGAAGGCATAGTCTTAGTAACCAAATAATTCACCAAATCAGCATACCAAGGGATCATACCTTGTAATTTAAACAATTGCTCATCAGGAAATAATTCTTGTAAAGGAATTGGATCCTCTTGTGTCACCAACCTGCTCAAATGATCAGCTACCAAATTCTCAGCACCTTTCTTATCCTTGATTTGTAGATCAAATTCTTATAAAAGAAGAATCCATCTAATTAGTCTTGGCTTTGCTTCCTTCTTTGCTAAGAGAAACTTTAAAGCTGCATGATCAGAAAAAACAATCACTTTAGAATTAAGCAAGTATGACCGAAATTTATCTAAAGTAAAAACAATAGCTAAGAACTCTTTTTCAGTTGTGGAGTAATTGCGCTGTGCAGAGTTCAATGTCCTGGATGCATAATAAATCACATGAAAAAGCTTTTCCTCACGCTGCCCTAAAACAGCCCCCACCGCATAATTACTTGCATCGCACATAATTTCAAATGGTACAGACCAATTAGGAGCTTGAATAATAGGAGTTGTCGTCAGTGCTGACTTTAACTTGTTAAAAGCCTCCATACATTCTTCACAAAACTCAAATTTAACATCCTGCTGCAATAGTCTAGATAAAGGTACTGCTATCTTGGAAAAATTCTTGATAAACCTTTGATAGAAACCTGCACGACCAAGGAAAGAACGCAATTCCCTCATAGTTATGGGGTATGGTAAATTCACAATTAAATCAACCTTTGACTTGTCTACCTCAATACCTCTATTAGAAACAACATGCCCTAAAACAATTCCTTGGTCTACCATAAAGTGGCACTTCTCATAATTCAAAACCAGATTTTTCTCAATGCATCGTTCAAGAACAGAATTTAAATTATGTAAACATGCATCAAATGAATCACCATACACTGTAAAATCATCCATGAAAACTTCAATGCAATTATCAATAAAATCTGAGAATATGCTGACCATACATCTCTGAAATGTTGCCGGTGCATTACAAAGTCCAAAAGGCATTCTTCTAAATGCAAAAGTTCCAAAAGGACAAGTGAAGGTAGTCTTCTCTTGATCCTCTGGTGCTATCACAACTCGATTATACCCCGAAAAACCATCAAGAAAGCAGAAATAAAACTTACCTGCTAACCGCTCAAGCATTTGATCAATGAATGGCAATGGGAAGTGGTCCTTTCTAGTTGAAAAGTTAACTTGTGGTAGTCTATGCACATACGCCATCCACTCTAAATCCGTGTTGGAACCAGCTCATTATCTTGATTTGCTACAACCGTAACTCCTGATTTCTTTGGCAAGACTTGAACTGGACTTAACCATTTACTGTCTGAAATTGGGTAAATCACCCCAGCATCTAATAGCTTCAAAATCTCCTTCTTCACAACTTCCATCATCAGTGGGTTCAGCCTCCTTTGAGCTTCTCTACTTGGCTTAGCATCATCTTCTAACAAAATCCTATGCATACACACCGATTGGCTTATACCTTTGATGTCACCCAATGTCCATCCAATTGCTTCCTTATGTATTCTTAGAACTCTTGTCAACCTTTCTTCTTCAATCTTAGTTAACTTACTTGAAATGATAACTGGAAGTGTATCATTATCTCCCAAGTAAATATACTTCAAATGCTCCTGTAATGGTTTGAGTTCAAGAATTGGTGCATCTATAATAGAAGGCAAAAATTTTGTATGATTAGGTAAATCAATCCTAGAAACCTTGTACCTTTTTGGAACTAATGGTAATGACTACAATTCCATTACTGCATCTTGAATTTCTGCACTTAGGGGCTGGTTTGTACTTTCTTCATAAATTCCTTGACTAATCACTACTTCTAACTTATCCTCCTTGCTCAACTCAACGACATTCTGCACACAAGAATCAATTACATCAAGAGAAAACACAGAATGCTCATCAACAGGATGTTTCATAGCATCAAAAATATTAAATTTAACTACTTCCCCATCAAATTCCATGGTTAAAGTGCCAGCATCCACATCAATTTTAGTCTTGGCAGTTTTTAAGAAAGGTCTACCAAATAAAATCAATGCAGAATTTGATGTGGAAACACTTTCCCCCATATCCAAAATATAAAAATATGTTGGAAAAATTAATTGCCTAACCTGCACCAAAACATCCTCAACTACACCCATCGGGTACGCATTAGAACGATCAACCAATTGAATAATAACACTAGTTTCCTTCAAAGCATTTAAATTCAAAGTTTGAAAAATAGAATGCGACATGACATTAATAGATGCTCCCAAATCTGCCATTGCTTTCTCAATTTTAGAATCACCTATTCTACATGGGATAGAAAACGAACCTGGATCCTTACACTTTGGAGGTAATTTTCTTTGAATGAATGCTGACACATTTTCCCCAACGGTAACTTTTTCATTACTTCTAAACTTTCGCTTTGTAGTACATAATTCCTTAAGGAATTTAGCATACCTGGGAATTTGCTTGATTGCATTAAGTAACGGTATATTAACCTCTACCTTCCTGAACATCTCCAAAATCTCTTTCTCTTGTTCTTCCTTCCTTGTCTTGGCCAACCTACTAGGAAATGGAGGAGGAACAACAAAATTATTAGCATCGTTAAGTTTAGAATTTACCTCATCTTCAGGAATATCAGAATCCTTTGAACCTTGCTTGTGCTTCTTTGTTGACTCTTTTACAACCTGATTATTAACTTCTCTCCCACTTCGCAAAAGTATAGCACTAGCATTTTCTTTAGGATTAATCACAGATTGCGATGGAAGCTTACCAGAATTTTGAGCTTCAAGTTTGCTCACAGATGAAGCTAACTGACCAATCTGCTTCTCTATATTATGAATACTAGTTCTAGTTTCCTGCTGAAACTGTTGTGTATTAGTGGCCAAAGCTTTAACAATATCATCAAGTGACATACCTTGATTTTGAGAGGAAGAAGATGGTTGATTCACTTGTGGTCTTTGCTGCTGGTAGCGATTTTGCATTGGCTGATTCCCATAACTCAAATTCGGATGGTCTCGCCATCCCGGATTGTAAGAATTAGAATAGGGATCATACCTGCGTTGTTGCTGCCCAAAATTTCCTACTGCATTGGCTTGCTGCACTAGTTCATCCTCTTGAAGTGTAGGACACATATCAGTAGCATGACCAGGAACCATGCAAATTTCACATGTTTTAACAGCTTGCATATTTCCTACAGCAATTTGTCTAACCAAAGAAGTTAAATCTGAAATTTGTTTCTCGAGATTAGACGTACTTACCTCATTAACCTTCTTAGACGTGTGATCCATTCTCATTCCAAACTGCTGGGAATTTGCTGCCATGTTAGCAATTAATCTTTTTGCATCTTCTGGTGTCTTGTCAACTAAAGCACCTCCACTAGCAGCATCTATCATATTTCGATCCATCGGCATAAGTCCCTCATAAAAATATTGGATCAACAGCTGCTCAGTAATTTGATGATGGGGACAGCTTGCACAAAGTTTCTTAAACCGCTCCCAATGCTCATATAAACTCTCTTCACTATGTTGCCGAATGCCACAAATGTCTTTCCTTATGTTGGCAGCCCAAGATGCAGGAAAATACTTCTCTAAAAATATTCGCTTCATCTCATTCCATGAATTAATTGATCCAGAAGGAAGGTAATACAACCAGTCCTTAGCTTTGTCTTCCAATGAGAAAGGGAAAGCTCGAAGCTTAATTTGCTCTTCTGAAACTCCTTGAGGCTTCATGCTAGAACACACCACATTGAATTCCTTCAAATGTTTATGCGGATCCTCACCTGAAAGTCCATGAAATTTAGGCAACAAATGGATTAGACTAGATTTTAATTCAAAAGCAACATCTAAAGTAGGAAATTGAATGCACAAATGTTGCTGATTTAGGTCAGGTGTAGCCAATTCTTTCAAGGTTCTGGCAGCCATAGTATCAATTTCAGATTCTGAATCTGAAATTGATTCCCTCGGAGAATTGTTTGAACTATCATTAATCGTCCGTTCAGATGAGGCTTGACTCAAAGTAGCTTGTTTAGCTTTTTTAGCTAATTTTCTCAAACATTTAGCTGTTTTTTCTACTTCAAGATCAAAAATAATTTCACCAGATTGAGAACTTCTTGTCATAAACCAAATGACTTCAATTCTCCTTCAATTCTACAAATTTTACCACAAACCTGAAACCACAACACTACACAAAGGTAAGAAAACTATTTTAACAAAATAAAAACACAAAATATAATAATCTTTCAGTCCCCGGCAACGGCGCCAAAAATTTGATGTTTGTCGGTTCCACCAAATTTAAATTACTGAATTTAACTGTAGAAGTGGTGAATTCAGGTCGAACCTTAGAGACTGAAATCTTAATTTTTGTGTTAAAAAGAATAGGGGGTTTGTTTGTGAAAAATTCAACTTAACAGTTCAAAAAGAAAATTAATTAATTAAACTAAAGTAGTAATGCAAATTGATGAAAAACCAATTCAAGGTGATTTCTAATCCAATGCACAATTGATCACAGACAACTTATGATTTAATTACTCTTTGAATACTTAACTGAAATTTATCAAAAAGCATGATAAATTCCCAAAACTCCCCTATTTCGTTAACTTGAGCCCAGCACCTTCATTAACTCTAATTATTAAATGATCGGGTATTAAGCAATCCCTTTCAATTTAATAAAAGCATTAAGAATCACGAAGTAGTTAAACTTGAACAACAATTTATAAAGCATAAACCATTTAATTCAACCCTATTGTCTCTATAGATTATTACTGAAAACCTAAAATATAATCAGTAATACCTAATTGCTACTAACATTCAAACTTTCATAACAATTACGGATTATGAAATCTGAAATAGCACTTAATCCTACCAAACAATTCACTAATAGGCCTTTTTAGCAAAGAATTCAATAGAATCAACTCAATAAGAATAAGAAACAACAGATATTCAAGAAGAAACTACTCATTTAAAACCCGAGTCTCACAAAAGTGCAAGGATGATAAATCCCTTGAATTGGTGTAAAGAAATTAGCCACTCATAATCATGGCTTCCAACCACCAAAACAAAGAATAAAGAACAAAAACCTAGATTAATAGATGAACTAAGAGAAGAAAAACATGCCTCATAGCTGCTGTAGAATCACTCCTTATATAACACCTCCAAAAGGAAAAAGAATCCCTAATCAATTGGGAAATTCAAAAGCAGTAAACAGAAAATATTTGCTGTTCTGATTTCTCCCCTGTTTTTCAGCATCTTCTGTTCCAAATCTGGCTCTGACTCTTCAATGAATTTGAAAATCTCTCTCTCTGCTTTCTAACGAGCTAAGGGTCGCCCAAAACGGACATCTACAACAAGAATATGACCTAAAAAACGAAATCAGATTGACGCAGAAATTCTGCTCAAAACGTTAATCTTCTATGACGTTTTTGAAGACCAAAACTGACTTCATTTCATTTAATTGTCTTCACAGCAACTGTAGGGCTGTCTTCTAAGAATTCAATGGGCCTGGGCTGAGTTAGTTTGGACACTTGGAACTCCAGATATGAAGTCCACAACAGAACAGGTTGTGCTCAGTTATACAGCACATAGCTTCAAAATTCAGAGCTGAATTTGATCAATATTGAGACTGAATTAGCTTCTGATTCCTCTTTGACAATTGTAGAACTTTATTTCATCTTTCCAGCGCATCAAATGGAATCCAATTTGAAGGTCTACAACTCCAGATATCCCTGAAAAACCGAACAAGGGTTAAGATAAAAAAATACTGGAATTTTACCAATTTAATCATATTACTCCAAATGCAACTAAAATAATGTCTAATTGGTAAAAATTGTCTAACAAAGTGAATTAAGCACATAAATAACCCAAAAATGCATACGAATATAGACAATAAAAGCACTTGATAATGCACTTATCACTATGTTAAGTTTTTTTCGAATTTTAATAATAAAAGAAATTTTTTACTGATAAAAAAAATTCAAGGGAAATTAATTAATGAAGATATCGGAATTTAAGGAAGCACAGGTCAAGACCAATCCAAAGTACAAATTAAATGTTCATTTGGCAATTATAATACAAACAAGTAGATGTCAGTTAGCTTTATATTACTGGAGCTGTATAGCAATAAATAATGTCAGTTAGTTTCTTTGCATGGAAGTCCATAAAGAAGCTTGAGAATTTTAGAAACGACTATATCTCGATTCTAAATTCGTTGCTAATACATTCCTAAATCTGACTCCAAAAAACATTCCATTCCCGTATATGTAGCAACGAAATTTTCATTCTAAATTCCATTTCTAATTCGTTTCTGATCTGTTCCTAATTCGTTCATTACTTAAGTGTGATATTTTGAGATCAGTTTCATTTCTAACCCGTTGTTAATTAGAAATGGATCAATTCCTAAAACGCAATTTTCTTATCGTTATAGTTGATAACTAAAAAGAAATTTTCTTATAGGTAGCAAAAGTATTAAGGAAATGGTTAGCTAACGTCAATTCTATATTAAAAAAAAAAAATTATAATTGGCTAAATTAAACTTTTATCTATTATCAAAATAATTAGCGCTTATCTAATGGGCATATCCAAAGATAATTAAACTTTTAAAACCCTAAATAAAACTAAATTAAAAAAATTCTTATTTAAAACCCAGACTATAAATTTGAAAATATATTATTTATAAATATTCTTATATTTAATTTCTTTCACCACAAAAAAAACGCCATTTTGCGACCGACAAATCGGTCGCAAAATGGCAAAAATCGGTCGCTATGTATACTTTGAGACCGATTTGCGACCGACAAACGTCGGTCGCAAAATCACTGGTCGCAAATGTTAATTGCGACCGATGAGAAAATCGGTCGCAAATTAGAGACCGATAAGTCGGTCGCAAAATTGAAAAAGCGGTCGCAAATTTTGGTCGTGGTTTAATTGGAAATTCAGTCGCAACTTTGGTCGCAGAAGATCGGTCGCAATTTTTTAAAATCGGTCGCAAATCGGTCTCAAATTATAAATTCAAAAAATTTTTTTTTGGTATCAAATCGGTCGCAAATCGGTCGCAAAAATGAAAAAGGAAATAAAAAAAATTAAATATTATTTTGAAACCAAAATTTTTCTACACCTGTGAAAGTTGACATAAATGCATATATACACACACGCAATTCAAGAACAGTATAAAAATGTAATTTTTATTGTTCTGAACAAATTAAAAAATGAAAATACAAATGAAAAAATAAAAGGTCGGAAATCAAATCTATATATGCTGCTGCTCATCTGCAGGATCCGATGTCGGACCGCCGGGAGGAGTACCTGCTGGATGTGATGTAGCGCCAGGAGGGGTGAGCAAGGTATCGCCTGCAGCATCGGGATCAGGAGCCGATAGTGGCTGCTGCTGAGACGTCGAAACATGTCGGTCTGTAGCAGGCGCAGGATCAGAGGAAGAAGTACCAGCACGGTCCTCACCGGACAGCCGCAGCACATGCGCTCTAAGCTCTGCAATCTGTCTCTGCTGATCAGCAAGCTGAGCCCGTATATCATCATCATAGTGCGAGCCAGTGTGCTCCGGCTGCGGTGCTGCGCTGGCTGTAGAAGCGTGAGCTGCTGAGCCAGTGTAAAACTGTGATGCCTGAGACCCGATGCCGTATACCTTCCTCTTCTTCTCGCCCCCTACAGCCTCGAGATAAAGCGCTACCTCGTCAATTCTTGACTCAGCTTCGGATTCATCGGTCTGAGAAGTAACAATACGCTCCCGAGCTGTAGTATAGTTCTCCTGAAAATAAAAAATTAATTAATCAATGCAATTGCAAGCTTTATTATATTGAACTTTGTACATCTTCGCAATGATTAGAGGGTAAATGTAAATATTATTCATTGTTACTTACATTGACGCTCAGCGCACGTCTGTCGACAAAGGTATTACGATCGTGGTCCTTCGTGTGAGTGTATGTAAACACCTCCATCGGTGTGGGCTCACGACCTAATTCTTTAGCCTGTAATAAATTTTTATTCATGATATATTAATATATATGATGTACTTTCATTAAACATCAGTGTATTGTAAATGGACTAGGTCACTTACTAATAATCGAGCTGTCTCTATAGCAGATATAGATCCGCCTGTGTGTCGCGAAGGTCCTGCTCCATCACCGCCAGTCTCACTGCGCCTGTTTTGTGCAAATATCTCCCGCTTTCTCTTGAATGCAGGATCCTCCCAAGCCTTTTGCCAGCTCTCCCATATCTCCTGAGACACGCACTGCTGCTTCTTACCGCTTTTTCTCATCCTATACGTGAAGTCAGCGTATCGATCGGCGCATATCTTCTCCCAGGCTACTTTCAACATAGCTGTAATGGCCTCGTCCCATATGAAATGTTTCTGCAAAAAAATGAAATATAGCGTTTAAACACTAAGGATTTATCTTGAATTGTAAACATTGAATGATGATATAACTTAAACCAAAGAGTACCTGGAACTCCTCCCAATAAAAGTCTCTCGCCTCTTGTGGTACGGCATCCCATGTGTATCCTTCTTTATGCAGCTGTAGCTTGATTATCTTCAAAATTTGCCTCGCTGCTCGAGAAGATGGATATATGCTGAAAAAAAAAACAGAAGTGAAATATAATTACACGAAAGCATCACAGAGATGAACAAGTACAAAATATAATTACAAAATATGCCTACAGAAAATCTGAATAAGTACTTACTGTCCCGCTACCAAACTGAGGGTGATACGTGGATCTGATGAAGCTGCAAAATAAATGACAAATGTTATACATTTCTAGATAATTAATATGTAATTAAAATGACAGTTATGACATTTATGATTACCTTGCACAGTGGGTGACTGTGCAGCTGCTGGAGTCTGTAATGGTCCAGAAATGGGGGTAGAAGAGGAAGGAGCAGAAGAGGAAGGAGCAGAAGGCTGTGATGGCGGCAGTACTGGACGCTGAGCAGAGGATGAAGCCCCAGACGTACCTGAAGAAGGATGTGATGGCGGCAGTACCGGTCGCTGAGCAGAGGATGAAGCCCCAGACGTACCTGAAGAAGGATGTGATGGCGGCAGTACCGGTCGCTGAGCAGATGACGAAGCCCCAGACGTACCTGACGAAGGACGAGGGATCGACCCTACTCGTCCACGGGCACTGCGTCCAGGTACACGACCTCCACGCGAACCACTGCCGGACGCGTCAGAATCAAACGCTCTGCCTCTAGCCATCTGTACTGCAGATATCAGAACCTAGATAAAATGAATTTATACAATTATATGAATTGTAGAACATGTGGTAAATACGAGTAAACAAAGTGAATACCATTGAAATTCTTCATTAATAATATTAATTGCATATACATTTATCAATTTCTAACAGTAAAATTGCTCTAAGTTTTAAGTGTCTTCAATATCATCTGCTTCCTCCTCCTCTTCATCAGCTTCCTCTTCTTCATATTCGTCTTCTGAGGTACCCATGATGATTTGATCTTCTTCCTCTTCATCATCTGATGCTCCTATTTCAACATAAGATCGGCTTTCATCATCCAACCTATCTGTTAAATCTTCAACAACTTGCATCGGTTGCGTTTCAACCCTAACTTCTTGAAATGCCTCCGATACTGCGAGTGAAGAAGACTGTTTCGTTTCAAGTGCATGAACAACTGATCTAGCCTTGATTTTACACACTGCCATCCAATCGCATCTATCTCGTTTAAACGATGGATATGGGACATAGTACACTTGTGCAGCTTGCATTGCCAAAACAAACGGTTCATACTTTGTATATCTTCTTCTTTGATTAATATCAACCAGATTATACTTAGGATGAACCTTCGTGCCAATGTTTGGCGTAGGATCAAACCATTCACATTTGAATAAGATTGTGCACTTCATTGGTAGGCTTGGATATTCTAACTCCAAAACCTCAACCAATTTCCCATAAAAATCGTTTGACACGTCACTGTAGTTTGATCCCTTTATGCACACACCGCTGTTCATTGTCTTTCTGCTTCTCCCATAACCCTCAGTGTGAAACTTGTAACCGTTTACAAAGTAGCCAGAGTAGGCATTAGCAACCGGTAATGGCCCCTTTGCCAGATCCGTAATAAATCTGTTACGAATATCGCTTCCCGAGCTTCGAGCCTATGGGAAATAGTAATGACATGAGTCAAATTTAATAAATGTACATTCCGTGTTGTGTACATTGAAAGTAACTTACATAATATTTGAACCATTCTGCAAATTCCGTGTCCAGCTTTGCATCAACTGCAGTATCAGTCAAATTGAGATTTTGAAGCCGCAGAAGATTGATATATTCCCTATTTATGAACGAACCATATTAGCATAAGTATACTTTAACAACGGCCAACATCAAGTCTAGAATGTTTACATTATTTATACTTACTGTACATATGGTGTGATCTCGTCGCAATTCAATAAAATATAGGTTTGAGCCGCTTGTATCTCTGCATCAGTCAATCGTCTTTTTTTTGATTTACCAATCGTACGCCCAGGGTAGGTGAAAATTTTTAGATTTCCTTCAAACTCAGATTGAACGCGATCTCCTCCGTCATCGTTACGTGGCACTCTCCGATGCTTGGTGAAAACATGTTGGTCAAAGTAGTGCGAACAGAATGTGGAAGCTTCTTCAACCAAATATGCATTGCAAATGGATCCCTCGACCTTTGCCTTATTGCGCACATTCTTTTTAATTTTCTGCAGGTGTCTGTGATTGTACAATGCCAATATGTAAGTATAAGTTCAAATAAATGATGTAATCATTAGAATGAGATGTTAGTGAATCACCTCTCAAATGGATACATCCATCGATATTGTACCGGTCCTGCTAAACGACATTCATAGGGCAAATGAACCGGCAGATGTTCCATAGAATCAAAGAAGCCGGGTGGAAAAATTCGCTCCAACTTGCACATCACAATTGGGATTTCTCGCGCTAATTGGTCCATATCATCGCATCGGATAACAGTCATCGTCAATTCCTTGAAAAACAGACTCAATTCTGTCATTGCTTCCCAAATTTTTCCTGGTAATAATTCTCGGAATGCCACAGGAATCAATCTTTGCATGAAAACATGGCAGTCATGGCTTTTCATGCCAAACAATCTGTACTTCCTCATGTCCACACATCTACCCATATTTGAACAGTAGCCATCTGGAAACCTTAATGATCGTAACCATTCGCACAATAATTGCCTTTGGGGTTTATCTAAACAATAACATGCCTTCGGAAACTTACCAGTAAGTACAGTTTGCTCGAGTTCTGGTCGACGACAAATTTCCTTCATGTCCGCTCTTGCTTTTGCATTATCCTTGGTTTTCCCTTCAATGTTCATGACAGTGTTGAACAGATTTTCAAACACATTTTTTTCTATGTGCATGACATCAAGGTTATGACGAATAAGAAGTGAACTCCAGTATGGCAAATCCCAGAAGATGCTTCGCTTTTTCCACCCGCTATTCCTGCCAATTATTTTATTTACCTCATCTGCACCCAACTCAGTAACTTTCATAAGCCCCAAATCTTCAATTTCTTGTAATATTTCTGCTCCAGACTTCACAGGTGGAGGGGGTTCAACAATAGTCGTGTTCTTTCTAAAGCATTGTCGATTTCTCCTCCAAAGGTGAGATTCTGGTAAGAATTTGCGATGACAATCAAACCAACATTGTTTACCTCCATTCTTTAGTGTAAATGCATTAGTGTTTTCCATGCAATGAGGACAAGCCAATTTGCCAGCGGTACTCCACCCAGATAACATTCCAAATGCTGGAAAATCACTGATGGTCCAAAGCAAAGCAGCTCGCATTATGAAATTCTGATTGGTCGAAATATCGAATGTTTGAACCCCATATTCCCATAAATAATTAAGTTCGGCCATCAAAGGCTGCAGAAACACATCAATTTTATGTTTTGGATTAGTAGGCCCAGGAACAATAACACACAAAAACATATATTCATCTTTCATACACATTGTCGGTGGTAGATTATATGGTGTGACAATGATAGGCCATGATGAATATTGTTGTCCTGATTGGCCAAATGGCTGAAACCCATCAGTACAAAGCCCCAATCTCACGTTTCTTATTTCAGCAGCAAACAGAGGATGAATGTTATCAAAATGTTTCCACGCTTCAGAGTCTGACGGATGAGTCATTATACCATCCTCATATTCATGCAAAGCATGCCATGTCATGTGTTCAGCTGTCGCCTTTGATGCATATAACCTTTGAAGGCGAGGAACAAGAGGGAAATAATACATCTTCTTGAAAGCCTTCTCCCTTTGTACTCTACCAGTCCCTTGACCGCGCCGTTGATATCTTGGAAGATTACAAAACTTGCATTCTCTGAATTCCGAGTCAACACCCCAGAATATCATACAATTATTACGGCAGCAATCAATCTTTTCTACCGGTAGTCCCAATCCCCGAACTAATTTTTTTGTCTGATAAAAATTATCAACCATTGAATGGCCTTCAGGCAACATTTCTTTTGCTAACTGAACAAAATCATCGTAACACCTTTCTGAAAAATGGTGCTCTGCTTTCATGTGTAGTAATCGTGCAACAACAGACAGAACTGAATGATTCTTGCATCCAGGCCACAGTTCAATGTTAGCTGCACTTAGCATGTCAAACAATTGTTGTGCTGCTACATTTGGCGATTCCTCCATATTATCCCAATCAAATTGTACTCTACTCGCATCGATTACCATATCATTGCATTGATTACCATACAGAAATTGATAAGGCTGAACTTCTAAACTTACCGGAATGGAGTGGCCTGACCCACTGGCAACTCGAGCTGCACCATGATGTATCCATTCGTAATAATTTTCCACGAACCCATTTTTGCACAAATGAAGTTTCACTGTATCGATGTCTAAGAAGGCTCGATTTCGACACTTCTTGTGATTACATGGACACCTCAACTTATTCCCATCCATAAAACTGGGATTACCAACTGCAAACTGTATAAACGCCTCCAATCCGTGCAGGAACTCTTGTCTTAATATCCCATTGACCTCGAACCTCCAGTACATCCAATCTCGATTATTTTGCATTTTTGTTACCTAATTAACAATGTGTTTATCAAGGGTAAATTATATGTAATTGCATTAGTCTGATCTAGCCTTAAAACATGCCACTAATGTAATGTTCAAGTTACACTTATAACTAACTAAGGTTATTTCTATAATAAGGGGGAACTATAGATAAATGTAAAATAACTAAGTTCATTTATTCAATACAAAGGTTATATATATATATATATATATATATATATATATATATATATATATATATATATATATATATATATATATATATAAAGGTAAGTGTACTATTCTACATATTGAATTTATTGAAAAAAATTCGGCAGCATTTCGGCACAACACTATGAAATCTCAAATAGAAAGACACTTCAATAAACACTTCTATAACATATCAACATTCTCCAAAGGCAAAATGGCCACTACTAGGCCTCCAATCCAAACTCATCATTAACAGGACTTGCTCAAACAACAATTATCACAACAAAGTTGCACGTTAGGATAAAAAACTGCAGCACTCATTACAATTATCACAACCCTGATTCAAATTCAATTTCAATTAACCTAAAACGCAAAATTCAATTCTAGTGAGGGTTTCTTTTTAATTTTAACTTAGGCAGTAGTGGAGCAAGTACATGTTGATAATTACTATAACTAAACAACGCGTATTTATAAAAGCCCATAATTCTTTGGGCCCTTTAAACCATCGCCTTATTAAATTGGGCCCCAATGAGCCCACCTCTATCTTTTCTTGTTAACTAGCCGTTTAACTTTTTCTTTTTTTATTTAACTTATAATGTTAAAATTATTTTATAAAATATTTTAATTGAAATATAATGAAAGCATTTTCAAACAAGTTGTCGTTATCCATTAGAAACGGTGGAAATTATTAAAAAATAAATTAACAAAACACCACTTTTGTCAATGCAACTGTAACAACAATGACAAGTAAGTTTATTATTGAGAATGACAAATAAATTATATATATATTTGTTGTGTTCAACGTATTTTTATCTTATATTTGACGTAAGATGGTTAGACTTGCGAAATAATTTCTGAAAGTGACATAATTATTAAATAAGAGTTGGTGCCACATTATTTCATAATTTAAGAATTATTAAAAATTAATAATAAAAAATATTTATCATATTGATGTAAATATGCTAATAGAATCCCCCAAAAATCAATACTTTCCTCATCCAGGTAACCAATTACGTTTGGGAATCTTTTGTTGTTTGTTTATTACTATAATTTTATATTTCTATAATTAATTAATTTTATTTAAATATTTTAAAGAATTCTTTTTTAATGTTATTTGGAATCTTTGTACGTATGATTTTTTACCAACTCCATCCCTCTATTATTGATGGTTTATTCTAATTTCATAGATAAATTATTCATGTATAATTATTGATATAATTATATATATATTTTTAATAAATTTAAATGAATGCCGATTTAAATTTGTATTTTTTAATTTAAATAATTTACTTATATGTTTTCATTAAATAACAAAAGATGATATTATATGATCATTACTTAAATATGATCATTTTTCTGCCAAATAAATTGAAATATTTATTATTGTAATTAAATTATTTTAATTCAACTGACATAATTATTTATTTTTTTTCATTTTGAAATTCTCATATATTCAATTCAAATCCTTATTAATTTTTTTTATAATTACAGGACATATATAAAGATTTAATGATAATGCAATTAATCTTAATGAAATGAAATTATATTATATTTTATTAGTTAATCTTATTATTATAAATCCATTATTTGATTAATGTTATTAATTATAATAAACAGTCACAGTAACAATAATAATAAATCGAAACAATAATAATAAATCGAAATAATAATATTAACAATAATAATAAATTGAAAAATAATAACAGTAACAACATTAACAATATTAACAATATTAATAATATTAACAATAATAACAGTAACAATAATAATAAATTGAAAAAAAACACAAAAATCGCAAAAAAAAAAATTTCGAAAAAAATAATAACAGTAACAACATTAACAATATTAACAATATTAATAATATTAACAGTAATAACAGTAACGATAATAATAAATTGAAAAAAACACAAAAATCGCAAAAAAAAAAAAAAAATTGGAAAAAAATAAAATGGTCACCGGCTTACCTCAAATGCTGTCCAAACGGTGGCGAACGCCGTAGAGGAGTGACTGGAGCGTCGGTGGCGGCGTCACAGTGGCTGGAGCGTTCTCAGGAGGGCTGGAGGCGCGCTGCGGACGGAGGAGAAGAGAGGAGAGGAGAAGGAGAAGAGAGAAAGAAGAAAAAAGGAAAAGAAGAGGGCGCGTTTAAAGCCCTAATATTTGCGACCGACTCATCGGTCGCAAATGTCATTTAAATCGGTCGCAAATTTTAATTGTCCGACGTCGTTTTAATATGCGCCAAAATTGCGACCGATCTGCGACTGAAATATGCGGTCGCAAAAAATCGGTCGCAATTTTATCTCATTTCGGTCTCAGATTGTGTCCTTTTTTTGACGCGCCCATTTTTGCGACAGAAACAAAGTTGGTCGCAAATCGGTCGCAAAATCGGTCGCAAATGCGCAGTAATTCAGTCGCAAACTGAAAGGTAATCCCGCGCGAGTTTTCCGCGCTAAAATCTGCGACTGTTTACCAATCAGTCGCAAATTGGTATCCATATTGCGACCGACTTTTGTCGGTCGCAAAAATCGGTCGCAATTTGAAGTTTTTTTTGTAGTGTTTCAGTTTTTTTTATGAAAGAAATAATCTAATTTCATGATAAAGTGGTGTCTATAAATATTAAATTATAAATATTAAATTAAATATTTTCATAGACACCACTTTATCATGAAATTAGATTATTTCTTTCATAAAAAAAACTGAAAGAAATTAAATATAAGAATATTTATAAATAATATATTTTCAAATTTATAGTCTGGGTTTTAAATAAGAATTTTTTTAATTTAGTTTTATTTAGGGTTTTAAAAGTTTAATTATCTTTGGATATGCCCATTAGATAAGCGCTAATTATTTTGATAATAGATAAAAGTTTAATTTAGCCAATTATAATTTTTTTTTTTTTAATATAGAATTGACGTTAGCTAACCATTTCCTTAATACTTTTGCTACCTATAAGAAAATTTCTTTTTAGTTATCAACTATAACGATAAGAAAATTGCGTTTTAGGAATTGATCCATTTCTAATTAACAACGGGTTAGAAATGAAACTGATCTCAAAATATCACACTTAAGTAATGAACGAATTAGGAACAGATCAGAAACGAATTAGAAATGGAATTTAGAATGAAAATTTCGTTGCTACATATACGGGAATGGAATGTTTTTTGGAGTCAGATTTAGGAATGTATTAGCAACGAATTTAGAATCGAGATATAGTCGTTTCTAAAATTCTCAAGCTTCTTTATGGACTTCCATGCAAAGAAACTAACTGACATTATTTATTGCTATACAGCTCCAGTAATATAAAGCTAACTGACATCTACTTGTTTGTATTATAATTGCCAAATGAACATTTAATTTGTACTTTGGATTGGTCTTGACCTGTGCTTCCTTAAATTCCGATATCTTCATTAATTAATTTCCCTTGAATTTTTTTTATCAGTAAAAAATTTCTTTTATTATTAAAATTCGAAAAAAACTTAACATAGTGATAAGTGCATTATCAAGTGCTTTTATTGTCTATATTCGTATGCATTTTTGGGTTATTTATGTGCTTAATTCACTTTGTTAGACAATTTTTACCAATTAGACATTATTTTAGTTGCATTTGGAGTAATATGATTAAATTGGTAAAATTCCAGTATTTTTTTATCTTAACCCTTGTTCGGTTTTTCAGGGATATCTGGAGTTGTAGACCTTCAAATTGGATTCCATTTGATGCGCTGGAAAGATGAAATAAAGTTCTACAATTGTCAAAGAGGAATCAGAAGCTAATTCAGTCTCAATATTGATCAAATTCAGCTCTGAATTTTGAAGCTATGTGCTGTATAACTGAGCACAACCTGTTCTGTTGTGGACTTCATATCTGGAGTTCCAAGTGTCCAAACTAACTCAGCCCAGGCCCATTGAATTCTTAGAAGACAGCCCTACAGTTGCTGTGAAGACAATTAAATGAAATGAAGTCAGTTTTGGTCTTCAAAAACGTCATAGAAGATTAACGTTTTGAGCAGAATTTCTGCGTCAATCTGATTTCGTTTTTTAGGTCATATTCTTGTTGTAGATGTCCGTTTTGGGCGACCCTTAGCTCGTTAGAAAGCAGAGAGAGAGATTTTCAAATTCATTGAAAGAGTCAGAGCCAGATTTGGAACAGAAGATGCTGAAAAACAGGGGAGAAATCAGAACAGCAAATATTTTCTGTTTACTGCTTTTGAATTTCCCAATTGATTAGGGATTCTTTTTCCTTTTGGAGGTGTTATATAAGGAGTGATTCTACAGCAGCTATGAGGCATGTTTTTCTTCTCTTAGTTCATCTATTAATCTAGGTTTTTGTTCTTTATTCTTTGTTTTGGTGGTTGGAAGCCATGATTATGAGTGGCTAATTTCTTTACACCAATTCAAGGGATTTATCATCCTTGCACTTTTGTGAGACTCGGGTTTTAAATGAGTAGTTTCTTCTTGAATATCTGTTGTTTCTTATTCTTATTGAGTTGATTCTATTGAATTCTTTGCTAAAAAGGCCTATTAGTGAATTGTTTGGTAGGATTAAGTGCTATTTCAGATTTCATAATCCGTAATTGTTATGAAAGTTTGAATGTTAGTAGCAATTAGGTATTACTGATTATATTTTAGGTTTTCAGTAATAATCTATAGAGACAATAGGGTTGAATTAAATGGTTTATGCTTTATAAATTGTTGTTCAAGTTTAACTACTTCGTGATTCTTAATGCTTTTATTAAATTGAAAGGGATTGCTTAATACCCGATCATTTAATAATTAGAGTTAATGAGGGTGCTGGGCTCAAGTTAACGAAATAGGGGAGTTTTGGGAATTTATCATGCTTTTTGATAAATTTCAGTTAAGTATTCAAAGAGTAATTAAATCATAAGTTGTCTGTGATCAATTGTGCATTGGATTAGAAATCACCTTGAATTGGTTTTTCATCAATTTGCATTACTACTTTAGTTTAATTAATTAATTTTCTTTTTGAACTGTTAAGTTGAATTTTTCACAAACAAACCCCCTATTCTTTTTAACACAAAAATTAAGATTTCAGTCTCTAAGGTTCGACCTGAATTCACCACTTCTACAGTTAAATTCAGTAATTTAAATTTGGTGGAACCAACAAACATCAAATTTTTGGCGCCGTTGCCGGGGACTGAAAGATTATTATATTTTGTGTTTTTATTTTGTTAAAATAGTTTTCTTACCTTTGTGTAGTGTTGTGGTTTCAGGTTTGTGGTAAAATTTGTAGAATTGAAGGAGAATTGAAGTCATTTGGTTTATGACAAGAAGTTCTCAATCTGGTGAAATTATTTTTGATCTTGAAGTAGAAAAAACAGCTAAATGTTTGAGAAAATTAGCTAAAAAAGCTAAACAAGCTACTTTGAGTCAAGCCTCATCTGAACGGACGATTAATGATAGTTCAAACAATTCTCCGAGGGAATCAATTTCAGATTCAGAATCTGAAATTGATACTATGGCTGCCAGAACCTTGAAAGAATTGGCTACACCTGACCTAAATCAGCAACATTTGTGCATTCAATTTCCTACTTTAGATGTTGCTTTTGAATTAAAATCTAGTCTAATCCATTTGTTGCCTAAATTTCATGGACTTTCAGGTGAGGATCCGCATAAACATTTGAAGGAATTCAATGTGGTGTGTTCTAGCATGAAGCCTCAAGGAGTTTCAGAAGAGCAAATTAAGCTTCGAGCTTTCCCTTTCTCATTGGAAGACAAAGCTAAGGACTGGTTGTATTACCTTCCTTCTGGATCAATTAATTCATGGAATGAGATGAAGCGAATATTTTTAGAGAAGTATTTTCCTGCATGATAAAGTGGTGTCTATGAAAATATTTAATTATTTTTTTCTTATAGGGTCCAAAAAAAATTAGTTACCTAATATATATTTTTTTTTTTTATGAAAGAAATAATCTAATTTCATGATAAAGTGGTATCTATGAAAATATTTAATTATTTTTTCTTTTCTCGTTCCTTTTCTTATAGACGATTGTCCAAAAAAAATTAGTTACCTAATATTTTTCTTTATTCATCTTTATCATTATAGAAAAGGAATATGTGATATTTGTTTCTTTTCTATACCCTTAGACATAATTGGATTATTGCAATAAAGGTAAAAAAAAAAAACTTATAGAATGATAAAAATGATAAATATGTAATTGACCTAATAGTGTGAAATATAATATTTCTTTGTCTTCTTTGAAATATATTTATGAGAAATTTCTATAAATAAATATATCTGTCCTTTTTAAACTTTTAATCCATTTACACATTGGATGACTAAGAATATACAGAGAAAGAGAAACAATATAAATAGCAAGCATAAACAAACTGTACAATAGGCCTACCTGGTCGAAATAGATGGATGATGAAGAAGGCCAAGATTAAAGGTCTTCCTTGCACTTAATTAGCATTATCCAATATATTCAAAATAATATTATTATTAGATTAACTAATTAAACATTATATTAACTAATTGTCTAAAATCATTCGAAGAAAGAGGACCTGGAATGTTATATTTATTATTATATTATATTATCTATTCTTCAGTCATTACTATCAGATGGCTAAGGTATGATGTGCTTGTGCATCATCAATCACCATTCCCTCATCTATGATGTATTCAAAATGAAAATTTCCCATGAAATAATCATAACATACGAAGGCCATCAAATGAATAAACAAGGCAACATACAGGGTTCCCTGTAAGGATTTTTCCAAGAATAAGGTTTCCATAATAAGGTGATAGCCAATTTTTTAAAGTGTATGAAATCATAACAAGTAATAAAGTATGATGAGTAGAACATTGTTTTCAAGAATTGTATATTTATTGTTCAAATATAACAAGGTAATCAAGTAATAGAATGATTGAGCAGGCCTTTCAGCCGGCGTCGAAAGAAATTTTAGCAACTCAAACAGACAAACAAAATGCTATTATTGCACAAGGTAGTGTTTGATGATTAGGACTATAGTGTTTTGGCCAAATTTGCCCAAAAATCTCACTAGTCCTGTCCACGTAAAGAATTTCAATAAATAATTGCACAATGAACTTATTTAGTCAACGAGTAGAATTAGATATGGAGGAAACTAAATAGTTATTTCAAGAAATAACAAATTGAAAACTTCAAGTTTTCGCTAAAATTTAAATACACCATAAATTATTTTATAATAAATAGTTTTACTATTTCATATAATAATGTTAAACTCTTATGATTTTGTGAGTCATACGTTAGGAGTAATAAGGCACATTAATTATCCTCACCTGTCACCAAAAGTTTAAAAAAAAAAAACTATTTTTTCCATCAAATTAACGAAAACATAGAAAACTTTCATGCAAGATAACATAAGAACAGCCTCATGTTAAACCCTCATTAGAAGTGTTTGAATTTGATAAAATTTTTTCTGATCTGAATGCATATTTCTACTTTGATTATTACTTGCTTGGAATTATCAGAAACTTCACCTTGCTTATTTCCTCCCTAGGCATTACCCTATGCTAACTTGAGTGTTTGCACTTGGAGTATTGCCTAATCCCCCACCCTCAGTGTTTTCACCCTAGGTATTACAGCCTCCTCCACATTGACGGTTTCCTCCATGAGTATTGCCTCATCCTCCACCCTGAATGTTTCCTTCCTGGGTATTCCCCCCTCCTTCACCTTAAGTATATCCTCCCTAGGTATAACCCTCACTCCCACCTTGAGTGTTTCCTCCCAGGGTATGACTACCACCTCCACCTTCAGTGTTTGTGCCATAAGTATTTGTCGATCCTCCACCGTGAGTGATTCCAAACAGAGTATTACTGCTACATCCACTTTGAGTATTTCAACCTTGGGTGTTACCACCTCTTCCAAGTTGCCTATTGCATCCTTGTGCATCTCAAACTCCTCCAACTTATGTATTTCATTTTTATGCATTATCGCCTCCTCCACCTTGAGTATTTCTTCCCTGAGTATTACCACCACCTCCACCTTGAGTATTACTGCCTCATTCCCCATGAATGTTCCATTACTGGGTATTATCCAACCTCTACCATGAGTATTTCTGCCCTGGGGATTCCACCATCCTCCGCCTTCAGTGTTTCCTCCTTGGGTATTGCCAGCTCCATTGCCTTGACTGTTTCCACCTATGGCATTGCCTCCATCTCCACCTTGAGTGTTTCCACCCTTGGTATTACCTCCATCTCCGCCTTCAGTGTTTCCACCTATGGTATTACCCCATCTTCCACCTTGAGTGTTTCCACCTATTGTTTTACCTCTATCTCCGCCTTGAGTGTTTCCACCTTGGGTATCACCTCCATCTCTGCCTTGAGTGTTTCCTCCTTGGGTATTGCCAGCTCCGTTGCCATGAGTGTTTCCACCTATGATATTGCCTCCATCTCCGCCTTGAGTGTTTCCACCTTGGGTATTACCTCCATTTTCGCCTTGAGTGTTTCCTCCTTGGGTATTGCCAGCTCCGCTGCCTTGAGGGTTTCCACCTATTGTATTGCCTCCATCTCCACCTTGAGTGTTTCCACCCTGTGTATTACCTCCATCTCCGCCTTGAGTGTTTCCACCTTGGGTATTACCTCCATCTTTGCCTTGAGTGTTTCCTCCTTGGCTATTGGCAGCTCCGCTGCCTTGAGTGTTTCCACCGATTGTATTGCCTCCATCTCCACCTTGAGTGTTTCCACCCTGGGTATTACCTCCATCTCCGCCTTGAGTGTTTCCACCCATTATATTACCCTTTCTTCCACCCTGAGTGTTTCCACCTATTGTATTACCTCCATCTCCACCTTGAGTGTTTCCACCTTGGGTGTTACCTCCATCTCTGCCTTGAGCGTTTCCTCCTTGGGTATTGCCAACTCCGCCGCCTTGAGTGTTTCCACCTATGGTATTACCTCCATCTCCGCCTTGAGTGTTTCCACCTATGGTATTGCCCCCTCTTCCACCTTGAGTATTTCCACCTATTGAATTACCTCCATCTCCGCCTTGAGTGTTTCCACCTTGGGTGTTACCTCCATCTCTCCCTTGAGCGTTTCCTCCTTGGGTATTGCCAACTCCGCCGCCTTGAGTGTTTCCACCTATGGTATTACCTCCATCTCCGCCTTGAGTGTTTCCACCTATGGTATTGCCCCCTCTTCCACCTTGAGTATTTCCACCTATTGAATTACCTCCATCTCCGCCTTGAGTGTTTCCACCTTGGATATGACCTCCATCTCCGCCTTGAGTGTTTCCTCCTTGGGTATTGCCAACTCTACTGCCTTGAGTGTTTCCACCTAGGGTATTACCTCCATCTCCGCCTTGAGTATTTCCACCTATGGTATTGCCCCCTCTTCCACCTTGAGTATTTCCACCTATTGAATTACCTCTATCTCCGCCTTGAGCGTTTCCACCTATGGTATTACCTCCATCTCCGCCTTTTATGTTTCCACCTATGGTGTTGCCCTTTCTTCCACCTTGAGTATTTCCACCTATTGAATTACCTCCATCTCCGCCTTGACTGTTTCCACCTTGGGTGTTACCTCCATCTCCGCCTTCAGTGTTTCCTCCTTGGGTATTGCTAACTCCGCCGCTTGAGTGTTTCCACCTATAGTATTACCTCCATCTCCACCTTGAGTGTTTCCACCTATGGTATTGCTCCCTCTTCCACCTTGAGTATTTCCACCTATTGAATTACCTCCATCTCTGCCTTGGGTGTTTCCACCTATGGTATTACCTCCATCTCCGCCTTCAGTGTTTCCACCTATGGTATTGCCTCCTCTTCCACCTCGAGTATTTCCACCTATTGAATTACCTCCATCTCCGCCTTGAGTGTTTCCACCTTGGGTGTTACCTCTATCTCTGCCTTGAGTGTTTCCTCCTTGGGTATCGCCAACTCCACTGCCTTGAGTGTTTCCACCTATGGTATTACCTCCATCTCCGCCTTGAGTGTTTCCACCTATAGTATTGCCCCCTCTTCCACCTTGAGTATTTCCACCTATTGAATTACCTACATCTCCGCCTTGAGTGTTTCCACCTATGGTATTGCCTCCATCTCCGCCTTGAGTGTTTCCACCTATGGTATTGCCTCCTCTTCCACCTCGAGTATTTCCACCTATTGAATTACCTCCATCTCCGCCTTGAGTGTTTCCTCCTTGGGTATTGCCAGCTCGGCGGCCTTGAGTGTTTCCACCTATTGTATTTCCTCCATCTCCACCTTGAGTGTTTCCATCCTGGGTATTACCTCCATCTCCGCCTTGAGTGTTTCCACCCATTGTATTACCCCCTCTTCCACCCTGAGTGTTTCCACCTATTGTATTTCCTCCATCTCCACCTTGAGTGTTTCCACCTTGGGTGTTACCTCCATCGACGCCTTGAGCGTTTCCTCCTTGGGTATTGCCAACTCCACCGCCTTGAGTGTTTCCACCTATGGTATTACCTCCATCTCCGCCTTGAGTGTTTCCACCTATGGTATTGCCCCCTCTTCCACCTTGAGTATTTCCACCTATTGAATTACCTCCATCTCCACCTTGAGTGTTTCCACCTTGGGTTTGACCTCCATCTCCGCCTTGAGTGTTTCCTCCTTGGGTATTGCCAACTCTGCCGCCTAGAGTTTTTCCACCTAGGGTATTACCTCCATCTCCGCCTTGAGTGTTTCCACCTATGGTATTGCCCCCTCTTCCACCTTGAGTATTTCCACCTTGAGTATTTCCACCTATTGAATTACCTTTATCTCCGTCTTGAGTGTTTCCACCTATGGTATTACCTCCATCTCCGCCTTTTGTGTTTCCACCTATGGTATTGCCCCCTCTTCCACCTTGAGTATTTTCACCTATTGAATTACCTCTATCTTCGCCTTGAGTGTTTCCACCTTGGGTGTTACCTTCATCTCCGCCTTGAGTGTTTCCTCCTTGGGTATTGCCAGCTCCGCTACTTTGAGTGTTTCCTCTGTGGGTATTAATGCCTTGTCCACCTTGCATATTTCCTTCCTGGTTAGCATCACCGCCTTGTCCATTCCATCGTTGAATGTTGCCACCTAGTGGATAAGTAACTCCATTGTGAATCCTAATGATAAGGTCATGATGTGGGCAATTTTGACACATGCATGACATTGCACTTCCTAATTGAGGTAATGTTGAATGGTTCACATGTGGACAATATCCACAATGAATGTTTGGCATTGGACAATAACCTATCGTTAAGATTCCGTTTTGAGGTCCGAATGGTGGTATGCTCCCATTCTGAAAGTTTACCGACCGACAGTTTTGGTTATTTTCTCTTTGGGTATTTCCAGATGGTTGATCCCCAAATCTCGATCCTTGTTGATTGTATATTTCTTGGGAATTACCTCCTTGAGTATTCATCAATTGGTTTTCTTGGACATCTCCTGCAGATTGATTCCCGCACTGTTGGTTCAAGCAACAAGGATGAGAAATGTATATTATCTGTAAACAAGGGTTCAGACTCATAGGACATGTTGGTTGTAAATTCAGCTGCTGTGTTTGGGTTGATTGGTTGTCCGCCATGGTTTCTCTGGGAGAGAACTTCGAATGTTTTTGTTAAATAGTTTGGTGTCTCTCATTTGATGTGCAAACCAAAGACTTCTGCGTCTTTATATAGACATCTAGGAGATGAAACGTGACTTGGAAAATTATTATCTTATTCGTTGCAAGTGGTTTGATGACAGGTAAACAAAATTAAAATAATTCTATTAACAATTCTATAAAAATGGAGGCCATTTGGTTTAAATTAAACAAAATTCAAACAATTCAGTCATTTCTCTGTCAAGTCGTGGCCATGCATATTCCTCAGTTGAAATATTTCTAACTTTTTATGGCAAAAGAAATTTTTATTCTAAAAAGATTTTTTTTTTTTTTAATCCAAACTTATAACTTTTTATTTCAAATCCTACGGTACATGCCATCCGTATATCATTATGTTGGAAAATTTTCTTGCCTACGAGTTGAAGAGGAAAAAAAAAGAAAAATCTTGTATTGAACTCACATATTTTCAATATGGACAAATGCATAAATTATTATCTAAACATTATAAGAAAAGTTTAGTAGTTATTGATGTATTCAATCCTTAAATTTGTAAAACTATAATTATTGGATATTTTAACTTAGAATTAAAGTTGCACTGATTGAGTACTCAATTTTTTTTTTTTTAAATATACTTACTGAGCATGTGTGAGATGTAAAAAATATAAAAACTATTATTCAATAATTTATAGCAAAAGATTCATGAAATTTCATATATACTTCAGGAATATATATATATATATATATATATATATATATATATATATATATATATATATATATATATATATATATATCAAATAATTAATAAGTTGTGTAAAATTAATTAATTTATTAGATACAATTTTATAAATTGAAATATAGTTTTAATAATTTAAAAGTTTAATGGATTAACTTAAAATTTGAGGATACTAATATGTTTTTCTTATTCTTATAAATTTAAATGTCAATTTATATTTTTTTTTATTTTTTTTAAGTATTAGAAAGAGAGATTTAAACTTAAATCTATTGTCAGACCGTATATTTATTACTATGCAGTGATGTGGATTTCTTTGATATATATACTCACAAAGTCTTGAGTCAATTAGAGATCTATCAGCCTATATACACACAAAGTCTTGAGTCAATGAGAGAGTCAGCAGCCTATAAATATATGATCTATGAATGAATAAAAATAAGTTGACGAAGACTTTCAGAATTTTTTTTTTTTTTTTTTTTTTGAAAAAGACTTTGAGAATTGTTGAATACTAGATCTAGAAGGGTAAAATAAAATATGTATAAGACATTGAAAAATATATATAAATTTTAAAAATATATATATTATATACCATAATACATAAAAACAAATATAACCTTAATGATTATTTTACATTTTAAGAGCAATTGCTATTTTGCAAAACACCATTTATTTATAAATTAACCACCACAAGTCACCAGCCACCAGCTGTCAGCAATCACTATCAGCTAGTATGAATATTAATTATGCATAGACCTAATAAAAATATAATTAATTTAGTCAATAATAATTTATTCAATCACCATAAGAATAATTTGCTTATTTTACAATTTGAAAAATCATTTAAATCTTATATTAAACTTGCATATTTTCAATATGGATAAATGCATAAATTGCCACTTAAATATTATAAGAAAAGTTTAATGGCATCCTAAATTTTATATTAAGCTAATTCATCCTTAAATTTGTAAAATTACAGTTATTGAATATTTTAACTTATAATTAAAATTGTGAGCACTTAAATGAATAATTATACTTACCAAACATTTAATGATCAAAAAATGTGAAATTATTATTCAATAATTTATATCAAAAGATGCATGAAAATTTTCGTACTTATGAAAAATATATTAAACAATTAAATTCTCTGTAAAATTAATTCAATAGATGTGGTTTTGCAAACTAAACTATTTAAAAAGCTGTAATTTTAATAGTATTTAAGATGAACTTAAAATTTGATGGTACTAATATACTTTTTTTATAAATTCAAGTGATTGAAATCTCATTTTTTGTAATTAAGATCATAAAATCTCATTATACTTGTGAAAGATTATTTTAAAAGTAACCAATATTTATATAATAATCTGAAAAAAAAAAAATTATTCTGCAAAGAGTTAGATACATGTTTCTTAAATTATCTCAAATTATATATATACACACACACACGAACAAAGGCTGAGTCAATGAGAGAGCCATTAGCCCATAAATATATATTATCTACAAATAAATAAAAATATGTAGACAAAGACTTTGAGAATATTTTTTCTTTCAGAATTATCTGCAAATGACAACACCATATTTATCTCCATATTTTTATTAATAATATTGTGAATTCTTAGAAAATAATGGTGTATTGTTTTAAAACTACTTAGAGATATTTTGATTTTATTTTTAAAGTTATTTTAAAATTTATCTTATTGATTATTTATTATATTTTATCTACAAATAACTACATCAATTTGCTTAATAATACAATAATACAATAACTATATCAAACACTAATTAAGTTTCATTGAAAAATTTAAATAAATTAATATGATAAAATAAATAACATATTCATATTCCATTTTCTCTCTTTTTTTTAGTCTTTTTAGTCCTTTGCTACCAAAAAAATGTCAATCCAACTTTCTATAAATTAAAAAATTATAAAAGCTCTCTACCCGATAGATTAAAAATAATAAATATAAATATATATTTTTTGCATATTGAGTGAATCTATAAAGCTATAATCGAAAATCATATTATTTCCTTATTTTTATACTTATATATAGTATAAGTATATAAATATATTTTTATATTTGCTGTTTTCTCTATGATTTAATGCTTACTCGACCTTCCTCCATAGCCAGACTTACCTAACATTGACATATATATATATTATATTAAGTCCTTTATTTTTTATTTATTGTTAAGGTTTAAAAGTTCATTAACAAATATCTACCTAATGTCTATTTGTTTGTATTATAAGGCTTGTTTCCGTAAAATGACTTGCAGAAAAATATTTTTCACAATTTTTTTTTTGTTTTTGGCATTCAGAAAAATAAGTCAATGGAAAATATTTTTCTGGTCAAAGGAAAATTAACTCATTTCTTAAGGAAAATAACATCCCATTCTTGAGATAGTAAATATTTTCCGGATATTGAAAAACTTTATAGATCCATAGTTTTTTAATTTATCAATCATCATAGTCACTATCACCAATCATTATTTACCACCGACCAACACCACTAGCTATCACTACCAGTCACCACCACCATCCACTGATGGTCACTACTACCGGCGACTTTCATAATTTATATATATATATTGCATTCTTCTCATATTTAACAATGAAATTTGTAAGTATAAAATTTCTATTATTATTAATATTTTTTATAGTCTTATGAGTTAAAAACTTTAATATTTTTAACTAATTATCAATATTACAACCAAACAAAGGAAAATAAGGCTTTTAGAAAATTATTTTCAAGGAAAATGTTCTCTATGGAAAATATTTTTCAGCAAGTTATTTTCCTGCAAGTTGTTTTACGGAAACAAATGGAGCATAAGAGAATAAATTATCTAAACTCGATTTACTGGCTCTTCTATGAACTGAATGAATAATTTTTTTTTTTTTTGGCAAATGACTTTTGAATTAAAAGAGATAAAATGAGAAAAAAAAATCTTTACTTTATTGATTTGGTTCATGGATGAATCCATACAGCGAATCTGTACAAATTTAATCCATATTAAAAAATAAGAATTCATTAACGCGGAATCATTATTTTTATATAAATTTATCTGTCAATTTGACTTACCGTCAATTAACATGTATACACGCAAGTGTTGTTTGAGATAATTATATAAAAATTAAACAAATCAAATTAATAATGGTCGTGATTCACATCATGTGTTGGTTTGCCATGACCATGACCAAGACCAAGACCAAGACCAATTTTGAAGAATTAATTAGTTTATATAATATTATCCTTCAATTATTTAATAATTTACATATCACTGTGTCCTTTATCTCTGGCCGTGTTTTCTTAATTTTCATATTATTCCAAGTATAGAAGGTATAGTTAATTATTTAAGATAGACCAAGATCATAGAATGTCAACATTAAAATATAAATGAAAAGACTAAAATAGAATTTTTTGGGGAATTTGGGGAATTTATATTTAATGTAAGTAATCACTTTGGTCGTTAGCCATTAATAAAATAGGCAGTCAATGAAGACAAAAAACAGAAAAAAATAAAAATAAAAAAAGACTTAGAAGAAGACTATATATTTTTAATGTGTTATCCTGAATGCCATGTGTTATACACAAGTAAAACGAGTTGTGTTATAATTCATTACATAAACAAAATAAATAAATAAATAAATAAATAAAAGACTTGGATTGCACTCCTTGGTGTTAAGATAGGGATGTTTGTAATTCACATGTGTTTAGTCAATCTGAATTACATAAATTATGGAAGAAGTAATTCTTTATTTTCTTTTGTCAAGACGTAATGATAAGGGGATTAATAAATAAATAAAAGACTTGGATTGCACTCCTTGGTGTTAAGATAGGGATGTTTGTAATTCACATGTGTTTAGTCAATCTGAATTACATAAATTATGGAAGAAGTAATTCTTTATTTTCTTTTGTCAAGACGTAATGATAAGGGGATTAATGAATTTTTTATATTTATTGTGAATTTATAGGTATTATTTTTATAGTATTTTTAATATAACTCTAGCCTGTGCCACTTGCACGAACCCGCATGAGATACTTTTCTGATGTGCCAATCAAATTTAAATCATATTTAGATGCTGGGAGAGTTCTAATTGTGAAGAAATACAAAGCCTAAACAGTTTCCTATCTCCAAAAGATTTCTTACGAGATTCACTTTCCTAAACGAACACAAAGATATTTCAAAAAGTCTATATAAAGAGAGAGACTAGCCATGAAAAAGGGTTAAATCCATTCATTGTATATTCCATCTTTTATTCTATTATATTCTACATAGTTTTCTCTCTTCAAGAATTCAAGTGTTCAAGATTGGTGTCAAAATTCAAGGAAGTCGTTCAACGCTATCGTTGATTAGTTGTTATTTCTAAACTCTCTTTTTTGTTTAATGAATTTTTTATATTTATTGTGAATTGAATATTTTATCTTACCTAATTTTATTAGGTTCACATAGCTCATCACATCCTTTTATTGAATGATAATCATGACTTAATTAAAAGTCATATTGTAATGATATATTGGTCAAACTTTTATTTTATAATTCATGTCTTTTCTGAGTTAGTTGTATGAAATTATTGGGATTATTTTAAGAAAGTTAATAGTAAAAAGAAAAAAGAAAAAAAACCTGAAAATTGTTGTTCCATATCGTTTTCTCTCTTGTTGTTTTTCTTTTCTTATCTAAATTTATCAAATAGGTGTTGTAAATTGAACACTCTTAAAATATTTAAGGTGCTGAATTGGTAAGAAAAATGATTTTTAAGGTATGAGTCGGCAAGAAAATTAATTTTTAAAATTTTGATTATCAATATAATTTTTAATGTAATTCCAAGAAATGCAATTCAAGTCTTTTTTTTCTTAGTTTTATTTTGTAAATCTTTTTTTTTTTTTTTTAGTTTTATTTTGTTTTTGAATAGACCATAATACAATTCGTGTTACATGTCTGTCTCCATTCTTTCTTTAGTTTTTTTACTAATTGTCTCCACCCACGCTTATATTGAAATTTTAATATGACTTTTAATTAGGTCATGACAAACATAAATCGTCATTCAATAAAAAAATGTGATGTGATGAATTAGATAAAATAAATATTAAATTCACAATAAATATAAAAAAAAATTCATTATTGTCACGACCCATTTCCGTGGGCCGGACCGGCACTAGGGCCCAGGTAAGCTTAAGGCCCCCGAGGCCCGTAGTAAGCCTAAATTATTCAATCTGTCTACATGATTCTCCTAATTTCAACAAAACAGTAAGCCCATATGACTTAAGATATAAGTTGTATAAAATTTTCAAACATCTGGCCCAATATCAAATAATACATAAAATTTAACCAGGGCCTATTCACAATAACTCATAATTACAATAAGGGCTTACTAGTTTACCTACAGTTAATTGCACAATAATTAATTTATAGCGTAGTGCTAACAATAAGGCCCAATTTAAATACACAGCCCTATAACTGCGGAGTCCAAAAAAAATCTGATAAAAGAATAATTTATACATTCAAAATTAAATATCAAGAATATAAAGTTTACATTTATAACTCTGCGGAGAAGATTGCAGAGCTTCAGTCGGATCAACTGCTTCCTAGTACCTGGGAGGTTTGGAGAGAAGGGGGTGAGTTTTGCAACTCAGTGAATAATAATAAATAATACACACCACATACAGTCAAGCAAAATGCACCCTACTATACTGAATGAACACACAACAGTCAACCATATGACATTACATCAGCACCCACAAACAATATCACCTTCAAATAATCACATCACGTGGAAATTAGTCAGTGGCGTCACCTAAACCCCCGACGAGCCGTCCTCTCAAACAGCCCATCCTCTCAAACATGTGCACCCGGGGAGCCAATCCCCCATATCTGGCCGACCGGTCTAATCCTCACTTGACCAGTCCTCTCAATATTTTATTTTACATTCTCTCTTTTCTTTTCCATATCATCAACATCATTTCATCAATTCATCAGGTGCACACGGGGGCGCCGATCTCCCATTTACCCGGCCGACGGTCCAATTTCATCAGTTCATCAGGATCCATATTTATCGACCGTCCTCACAAACCCAGGGTGACCCACTTCATCCCAACTCCACACAAACAGAGCACAGTATATACACAACACAAATAATCAAACAATTCATTTATCATAATACACCAATTTCATCCAAATGCACAATTATGCATAAGTATAATTATAGTGATCATAACATAATATTTTTGAGAAAATACAATATGTAAATATATAAAAATGTAATGTTATGCAAATGCAGTGTTGACATGCATTATTTATTATTACTCACAGTGATGGAGAGCGAAGTTCTAGCTTTGATTCTGTCCTGGAGGAGCACTAGATGGACCCGGGCGATCTAAGAAATTTAAGAATGACACAAAACAAAAGTAACTACATCAGATAAAGCATTTCTTTACCACTCTTAGAATTTTATTTTAAACTCTTAATTTTTCTACGTAATTTAATCTCGATATTAATTTCTTTTCTATAATAAATTTTATTTCTCTACCGAACTCTATTTTATTTATTTCTTCTGAAATCTATTTTATTTTCTTTTATTTTCTACTCTCTATAAATAATTAAATTTCTATAATGAATTTTATTTGCTACCGAAATTCATTTTATTTCTACCGAAATTTCGGCAGCATCTCCCCTAAAAATTGGATTTTCCACCTGTTAAAATATCAACAATTTATCTAATAACTCCAAATCACACAGCCCATCCATCGGGCAATCAATCAATCAATTCAATTTTCTCATCCTCCATCCGAAAATCCATATCAACATTACCTTTAATTCTCAATTCTTCATTTCATTCCATTCATGATATTATCATCAAAATTCCTCAATAAATTAATCAAAGGATTTTAAGTGAATCAACATTTATATTATAAATCAATACTGAAAATTAAATTAACTTAATTTAACTACTCACAATTACTAAATTAAATTAACTAAATTAATTAACTACAATAATAAAATTAATTTAAGTAACTAAAATTAGTAGCATTAATTTTATTACCCCAAAATATAATCTTTTGTCGAATTTCGCTAGATCGGGGATTTTCACGCGTGCCGGATCGGAGAGCAGTGGCTGTCGGTGGTCGGAGGCACGCTGGAGCGGCGGCAGAGGCGCGATCTGTTGTGGCGGAGCAGCAGGGCACGGTGGTGGCGCGACAAGGTGGAGACTGTGCTGCTGTTGTGCGCTGCGCAATCTGGCAGAGGGCGGAGCTACTGGCAGTGGCGCGCGAAGGAGCAGTGAGGCGGTGCGACTGGCGGCGTGGAGTGGCGGCGAGGTGGCCCGCGAGGGCTGGGTGGCGCGCGATAGATCTGCTGTCTCTCGCCAGTCACACGCAGACAGACGCAGGGAAGAAGAAAGAAAAGAAAAGAAAGAAAGAAAGAAAGAAAGAAAGAAAGAAGAAGAAGAAGAAGAAGAAGGGAGGAGGAGGCGCAGTGGCTGTGTCGGTGGAGTGGAGTTGAGGCGCTGGTGAGGGTGACGAGTAGAGGTGCAGCGCTGGAGATAAAAAAAAAAAAAATGGAATTTTCTAGATGGTTTGGGTCGAACCGGTTCGATTCGGTTCGATTCGACCCATATCTTTGGTTTTCATTTGGTTTTCGGCTTTTTCAGTCGGTTTTCGGTTCGGTTTCTCACAGTGTTCGCATTAAAATATTGAAATAAATTTCCAGGCTATCGGTTTATTAAATTTAATTGGAAAATCTTTGAAAATAAAAAATTCGGGTTGTTTCAGTCTTCCCCCCTTATAAAAATTCGTCCTCGAATTTTGAAAATAATAAGAAACTAGGATGCAACAGTTGTTTACTACATTGGTGGTTGTGCTTCTCACATAATGATGCAACTGTTAAAAGTTATCACCATAGTTAATTTAAACTTGAGTTGTACTATATCTACAAGTCAAGTCGAGTAAAACATTCATAACCCAAGGCACAGATTCGACTCTAGTATTCACTGTTAAGCGTAAGAATTTAAGTTCTTCATAACCTCTGCTCAAGTAAGGGTTATAACTCTCATTAGCTATATATCATGTGACCTATATTGATGTATCGCCTCATTTATCTCTCACTAGCTATTATAGGCAACGATCATTTCTCAATAAGATACTCATACACAAACCAAGCATTAAATCTTCTGATACTCGCATCCACATATCCAAATTTACTACTATTCCAATTTAGGATCCTTATTATTATTATTATCAAGTTCTACCATTAAGTACCATTCGATCCTTTCCAATTAAAGAGAACAAATTCATTGCACTACCACAAGCTTATTTCAACAGAATCATGACATTTCTCTAACTAATTGCTATCAACTGATAGGAGATCTTGACTTCTATCCCAATCTCATCACATATTTATCAACTTAACCATTTTCCAACGAAGATAGATATACAATCTCATTTCAAATCCTACTAATGAGAATTCATACTATACCATTTCTTAACTAATTATGACAAGAACTTATGCAACTAGTCAAGTTAGCTGTTGACATGCCAAATATTCTTAATGTATTTTCTAAAATATGCACACACCATTCTATTACACTCAACTCCATAAAGAAGTCTAGCCAACATTTTTTTTTTTTTTTTTTTTTTTATCTTGCTCAAGATGTAAAATTCTCCAAACCGTATTTTATATCCAATTTACCTAGGTCTACGTATCCAGATATCCTAAACAAGTAGTGCCTTTTGCTCTAGCTAAGTATGAGATTAAGGATATTAAACCTATAATCCAACTCCTGATTAAACTATGTCCTTTGTTTTATGTTTCTTCTTACCCATGAATACCTAAGAATATTCAGATAATAATATCATTGGGTTATTCTTTCTCTCCAAGTTTGTCTATCACCTCCAAATTCGTAAAATTTATACCTAATACAATCTAGGAATATCCTCAACCATAATTATGTTCTCTCTATATTCTTTACTCCAAACAAGGTTAATTCCTCATTGAATCCTTCAACATCAGAGTTGCAATGTACCATTCCTCGAATGGACCTAACTAATTAAGTATTCTCTTAAACCATAAGATCTGTCACAAACTGCCATTTATAACACAATTCTATTCATTCAATCATAATTTCCACCAATTGCTAAGAAATTCAGAATAGCTTTACATCGACTCCAAATCATATATGAATGACTCTCATCCTAATTGATATCTCAATCATTCCATGAGCAAATTTTAAATTAATAAATTACCATATTAACACACTTAAGTTGGTCTTCAAGTATAGTGAAGATGTAATCTTAGACCATCTTGTTAACACATCCGATAATCTTATAATTCATGTTTTCAGTTTTTGAATACTTGTGTGTATTCTTCTCCCTAAAATTATCCCAAATTCACTTGTTTATTCTTACACAAATCTCAATATTCCAAATGAACAGTAAATTAAAACCCAGTTAGTTCATTGATATATAAAATACTCCAGATACCCTTCTGTTCCCTAGAGGCGTAATTATATCTCCCTTTCTCCATCCAATAAACTAAGTAACTTACAAAAATGCACTAAGTAATAGGAATTTCTTATTCTAACTACTTTGCATCAAGACATTACATTTATTCATATTCATCGTCATCTCAAGCTGAATCTCATGATTCTTCATCAACTCTTATTTCAAGTTATTAGTATTAATAACACTTATCACTTGTACATAATACATTTATAAGCTCAATATATGGATTCAATTAATATAACTCATAAAACTATTTTCTAACTACATATTCTAAACTAATTATTCTAAAGCATCTTTTAATTTTCTAAATTTTCATAAATCTTAAATTTATTTACCGCATCAAATTACTATTCATGATCATTTAAATTCTTAATATCCACCTTATCTCTATTCTCCATGAGATATAACAAGAAACTTTTCAATTATACAAATATTATTCTCCTCTATTCTTTATATTCAAATTATGTTCAAATTATATTCAACCTATAATTTTCCTAATATAATTATCACCCCAATATAATAGCGTTTTAATCCCAAAACCACTAATTGCCTTTGTTATCTTTTACTTTTATTTTATTATACTTGGTCCATAGACTTAGTCTGACTTATTAAACATCCTACATGTACTAGGATCTAAATTATATCCTGTCTAATACACTCACTACATACTAAACTTTCACTGTATTAATTCCTAGATTATACTAACTATCCTTTAATTATATATACCACCCTCGTAATTCTATAAACGATCAACCTCATCGCCCCACTTATCATTTTTCTACCAGACATTCCTTTATATTCCTGAATGTCCTTAAGATTAGGTCCATAACTCTTTCATTACTTGTAAATACTCCTATTAACTATTAGTCAATCTTTTTATCAATTCTTGATCAATTTGTCTTAAAATTTATTCTCGTATAAGCATAGTGAGATCAACGCGAACCACAATTTTTCCTACACTCGTGAAATCCCAAAATATAAAAATCTTTATCTTAGATCCTCTGATGTATCATTATTCCTATTTGCATCAAATTTTCTAACAATTATCCTTAATTTGTCAAACCTCTAATTACTAGCTATCCTCATTTAAATCACATTAATTCATATTCCTCACCTTTATGTATTTGATTCTTTTCTTAATATTCATTCAGTAACAGGACTAGATCCATTCTTACTTATCTACTTCATTGGTATAACATCAATTCAATAATTGGATAATTACCTCTCCAGGTCTGATGTCATTCATCAATACACTTAATCATCATGCCCCACTATTTACATAACATAATTACCTTGATTCCCTTATAGAATTGTTCCTCGGATCATAGAATCCCCCATTGAATAAAAATCATTGTTTGTACTTTACATACCATCGAGTGTGCAACAATTATTTTAAACATCAAATTTTAAACATCAAAAGACTAAATACCATTAGATAAACCATAAGATTCCACAAGCCACACAATATCCACCACTAAGTACATAAAGATTAGAGTAATTTATCTCTTACTGAAAATCGCGATTTACTTTTCTTTTAACCACAATAATTTATATTATTCCCTATATTCACACCCTAAAAAAAATAGTTGATGAATACAACAATACACTTTGCTCTACCAAGCAGGGATTATTCATAAATAAAACTTACTTCATATAATAATTCCACCAATATTATTCTTTATGAAAAATACTCATCACCATTATCATATCAAATCACACCAAATCCTTCAATATTCAGACCTTATAAAAATCATGTATATCCATTCCATCCAGAAAAATATTTATCTCAATAATTATAATAAATTCCACCAACCAACATCATGTAAATATCACCAAATACATATATTAATTCAAGGCACCACTTAAATAGATTCTAATGTCCTTAAATCCGAACCATTTAGTTCTCTTAATAAATAATTAGCAACTCATTCTCAATTCCACAGGCACACATATACACACATTCCTGCATTTTTATATATGTATTCCATATTCAACACGTATTAAATAAAAATAGCACACTTTCATCATCTAACTTCAACTTATTAATCCTATATAACTTATCTTCTTACCTACTTAAATTATATATGAATATTATTTATTCCATAGAAGGATTCTAGTTTACGTTTAAACCATCCCCTTAGCATCATTACCTAAATCACATCTCTAGAGGACAAGGATACAAATTTTAATTATTAAACAACTTGACTTTAACCTGACTGCGAACAACGCTGAAGAGGAAAGCAAGAAAGACTATGTCAAGACATGACAGGAATTACTCCGCAGTTACATCTAGACTTATGAACTTTTGCTCTGATACCACCTTTGTCACGACCCATTTCCGTGGGCCGGACCGGCACTAGGGCCCAGGTAAGCTTAAGGCCCCCGAGGCCCGTAGTAAGCCTAAATTATTCAATCTGTCTACATGATTCTCCTAATTTCAACAAAACAGTAAGCCCATATGACTTAAGATATAAGTTTTATAAAATTTTCAAACATCTGGCCCAATATCAAATAATACATAAAATTTAACCAGGGCCTATTCACAATAACTCATAATTACAATAAGGGCTTACTAGTTTACCTACAGTTAATTGCACAATAATTAATTTATAGCGTAGTGCTAACAATAAGGCCCAATTTAAATACACAGCCCTATAACTGCGGAGTCCAAAAAAAATCTGATAAAAGAATAATTTATACATTCAAAATTAAATATCAAGAATATAAAGTTTACATTTATAACTCTGCGGAGAAGATTGCAGAGCTTCAGTCGGATCAACTGCTTCCTAGTACCTGGGAGGTTTGGAGAGAAGGGGGTGAGTTTTGCAACTCAGTGAATAATAATAAATAATACACACCACATACAGTCAAGCAAAATGCACCCTACTATACTGAATGAACACACAACAGTCAACCATATGACATTACATCAGCACCCACAAACAATATCACCTTCAAATAATCACATCACGTGGAAATTAGTCAGTGGCGTCACCTAAACCCCCGACGAGCCGTCCTCTCAAACAGCCCATCCTCTCAAACATGTGCACCCGGGGAGCCAATCCCCCATATCTGGCCGACCGGTCTAATCCTCACTTGACCAGTCCTCTCAATATTTTATTTTACATTCTCTCTTTTCTTTTCCATATCATCAACATCATTTCATCAATTCATCAAGTGCACACGGGGGCGCCGATCTCCCATTTACCCGGCCGACGGTCCAATTTCATCAGTTCATCAGGATCCATATTTATCGACCGTCCTCACAAACCCAGGGTGACCCACTTCATCCCAACTCCACACAAACAGAGCACAGTATATACACAACACAAATAATCAAACAATTCATTTATCATAATACACCAATTTCATCCAAATGCACAATTATGCATAAGTATAATTATAGTGATCATAACATAATATTTTTGAGAAAATACAATATGTAAATATATAAAAATGTAATGTTATGCAAATGCAGTGTTGACATGCATTATTTATTATTACTCACAGTGATGGAGAGCGAAGTTCTAGCTTTGATTCTGTCCTGGAGGAGCACTAGATGGACCCGGGCGATCTAAGAAATTTAAGAATGACACAAAACAAAAGTAACTACATCAGATAAAGCATTTCTTTACCACTCTTAGAATTTTATTTTAAACTCTTAATTTTTCTACGTAATTTAATCTCGATATTAATTTCTTTTCTATAATAAATTTTATTTCTCTACCGAACTCTATTTTATTTATTTCTTCTGAAATCTATTTTATTTTCTTTTATTTTCTACTCTCTATAAATAATTAAATTTCTATAATGAATTTTATTTGCTACCGAAATTCATTTTATTTCTACCGAAATTTCGGCAGCATCTCCCCTAAAAATTGGATTTTCCACCTGTTAAAATATCAACAATTTATCTAATAACTCCAAATCACACAGCCCATCCATCGGGCAATCAATCAATCAATTCAATTTTCTCATCCTCCATCCGAAAATCCATATCAACATTACCTTTAATTCTCAATTCTTCATTTCATTCCATTCATGATATTATCATCAAAATTCCTCAATAAATTAATCAAAGGATTTTAAGTGAATCAACATTTATATTATAAATCAATACTGAAAATTAAATTAACTTAATTTAACTACTCACAATTACTAAATTAAATTAACTAAATTAATTAACTACAATAATAAAATTAATTTAAGTAACTAAAATTAGTAGCATTAATTTTATTACCCCAAAATATAATCTTTTGTCGAATTTCGCTAGATCGGGGATTTTCACGCGTGCCGGATCGGAGAGCAGTGGCTGTCGGTGGTCGGAGGCACGCTGGAGCGGCGGCAGAGGCGCGATCTGTTGTGGCAGAGCAGCAGGGCACGGTGGTGGCGCGACAAGGTGGAGACTGTGCTGCTGTTGTGCGCTGCGCAATCTGGCAGAGGGCGGAGCTACTGGCAGTGGCGCGCGAAGGAGCAGTGAGGCGGTGCGACTGGCGGCGTGGAGTGGCGGCGAGGTGGCCCGCGAGGGCTGGGTGGCGCGCGATAGATCTGCTGTCTCTCGCCAGTCACACGCAGACAGACGCAGGGAAGAAGAAAGAAAAGAAAAGAAAGAAAGAAAGAAAGAAAGAAAGAAAGAAGAAGAAGAAGAAGAAGAAGGGAGGAGGAGGCGCAGTGGCTGTGTCGGTGGAGTGGAGTTGAGGCGCTGGTGAGGGTGACGAGTAGAGGTGCAGCGCTGGAGATTAAAAAAAAAAAAAATGGAATTTTCTAGATGGTTTGGGTCGAACCGGTTCGATTCGGTTCGATTCGACCCATATCTTTGGTTTTCATTTGGTTTTCGGCTTTTTCAGTCGGTTTTCGGTTCGGTTTCTCACAGTGTTCGCATTAAAATATTGAAATAAATTTTCAGGCTGTCGGTTTATTAAATTTAATTGGAAAATCTTTGAAAATAAAAAATTCGGGTTGTTTCAATTATTCTCTTCTCATTCCGTCTTGATAAAAAAGAAAATAAAGAATGACTTCTTCCATCGTTTATATAAGTCCAAGCAATGCAATTCAATCCTTTTTTTATTATTATTTTGGTTATATAATGGTTCATAACACAACTCGTTTACTTAATAGACGTTATGTAATGGTTATGTAATATAGAATAGAATGTGTGAATAATAAAGTTGCCCAATCTCTATTTAACAGACGTTAAATTTTAGAAATCTTTATCCAATACACTATTTTCATATCCTTTTCCATTCTCTTTTTTCTTTTCTTTTTTTAATCCACAATTTAACATAATAGAGCAATAAATACCCAAATTATTTAAGAGACCCTTTAGAAATAAAAGGTAAGGCAGACGATGTCAATTTATTTTTTTGACACTTCAACTTCACATAGCAATTATATAAGAATACTACACATTAGCATTAGAGATGCCTTAAGGATATTATCGAAAATCATATTATTTCTTTATTCTCACATTTGTATGTAGTATAAATAAATAGATTACTAAGGTTTAAAAGTCACTTAATACCTTTTTTCTTTGAGTAGGAAAATGTAAATCGAACTTGGATATATTGCTAAATCGTATATGCAATTACTATTAGACTATATCTTAAAGTGCAGTCAACTATCTGAGCCTTTTCTCGTACCAATTTCTATATCCAGACATTAGACTCAAAAATGAATTTTCTCAACTAAATCAATTTTAAAAGATTTAAAACATAAAATTCAGGGTATATATACATATTTGCCATAACTATGAATCAGTATTGATATCTTTAAAAAATTGCCTCAGTTATAAAAAGTTTTTTATTTTCTATTTGAAATTACCAATATAGGTATCGTTGAAACTAATAGCAATAAATAATTACAAATAATCGATGAGTAATAGAAACTTGAAATTTCTTCATTAGAAATAGTATTGCATAAATTGAAGATCAATTATGCAAAATACACATAATTAACACTCTTATTATTGTGAGTTGTACATTATGAGCAATAAGACTCATAATTAACCTTACCTTTCACACATAAGAGAAAAAAAAAAAAAAAAACAACACCATTTATTTCATCCAATTGAAATTACTTAAACATAGAAAATATGCATATTTCAACCCTGAGAATTACCACCTTGGGTATTGCCACCACCTCCGCCTTGAGTGTTCCCTCCCTGAGTATTGCCACCACCTCCGCCTTGAGTGTTTCCTCCTTGGGTATTACCCCATCCTCCACCCTGAGTATTACCACCTTGGGTATTACCACCACCTCTACCTTGAGTGTTTCCTCCCTGAGTATTACCCCATCCTCCTTGAGTGTTTCCTCCTTGAGTCGACATTGTTTCGTTCGGAGAGATCTTGAAACTTGGTTAGAATGTTTTGGTGAAATATGTTTTGTGTCTTGGAAGTGAAGCGTGATTAACCAAAGAATTGTGAATCCTTTTATAGGCATATAGGAAATGAAAATTGTTCTATTATTCCTTGCTGATGAGATGACAAGTATAGAAGGTATAGTTAATTATTTAAGATAGACCAAGAACATAGAATGTCAACATTAAAATATAAATGAAAAGAAGTAGATCGGGAATTTGGGAAATACATATTTAATATAAGTAATCACTTTGGTCGGTAGCCGTTAATAAAATAGGCAGTCAATGAAGACAAAAAACAAGAAGGAAAAAAAAAAAAAAAGACTGAGAAAAAGACTATATATTTTTAATGTGTTATCCACAAGTAAAACAAGTTGTGCTATAATTCATTACATAAACAAAATAAATAAATAAAAAAAGACATGAATTGCACTCCTTGGTGTTGGGATAGATATGTTTGTAATTCAAATGTGTTTAGTCAATCTGAATTACATAAATAATGGAAGAAGTCATTCATCAAGTCGTAATGAGAATGGAATTAATGAATTTTTTATATTTATTGTGAATTTAATATTTTATCTTATCTAATTTTATTAAGTTTACAAAGCTCGTCATATCCTTTTATTGAATGATATTTTATTTTTATCATGACCTAATTAAAAGTCATATTGTAATGATATATTGGTCAAACTTTTATAATTTATGTCTTTTCTGAGTTAGTTGTATGAAATTATTGGGATTATTTTAAGAAAGTTAATAGAAAAAAAAAAAAAGAAAAAAAAAACCTGAAAGTTGTTGTTCCATATCGTTTTCTTTCTTGTTGTTTTTCTTTTCTTATCTAAATTTATCAAATAGGTGTTGTAAGTTGAACACTCCTAAAATATTTAAGGTGCTGAATTGGTAAGAAAAATGATTTTTAAGGTATGAGTCGGCAAGAAATTTGTTTTTTAAAATTTTGATTATCAATATAATTTTTAATGTAATTCCATTAAATTAATTATGTTATTTAATAAAGAAGTTAAAAACTACAATGGGTTAACTAATGGAATTAAAATATGACTTAAATTCATTACAATTTATTGATGTCGAATTATATCTTTTTATACTCTTGAAGTACTAAAAATTATGACATTAATAACCATTACAACTAAATATACGAGAATTTGAAAAGACTAAATAAATAATTATATTTGTTCAATTAAGATAATTTAATATTATAATAATATATTTTATATAAATTATTTAATTACAATAATTTCTTATGCTAATAAAATTTTCAGTTCATTACATGAAATCAATCAGTTAGTTCTTAAAGTTGTCATAACATAGGAGTCTAAATGATATTGTATGAGACTATCATTTTATATTATTACATAATAATAGAGTAATAAAATTATTATTTTATCTTAATAATATCATATAATATATATAAAACTTAATTTTTTTTATATTTTTACTGTTTAACATTATTTCAAAAGAGAAAGCTGGTCATTTTTTATAGAGAAGACCGCATAATTCTTGCTCGCATTTAAAGGATGTGGAAATTTATTATTAATAAATAGTGGTATGTGATAAAATTGGAAATTAAATGCAGAAAATTTTAATCTTTTCATATTCATTGTAACGCTCCGCTTTCATTAACATTCACCATATTAGTAATAACTCTGTGGTAGAGAGGACTCGAACTCATGAAAACGTTTATAAAATATTTCTTATTACTGACCTAATTAAGAGGTTTATAAATTATTTGACAAACAAATTTAACATGCAGTGTCAAAACTAGTAAGAGTTAATAGTATAAATATTTGATGAGTAATAGAAACTTGAAATTTCTTCATTAGAAATACTATTGGATAAATTGAATATCAATTATGCAAAGTATACACGAAACTCTTATTATTCTTTGAGTCGCACATTATGAGCAATAAAGTTCATAATAACGCTCACCTTTCACACATAATAAAAAAAAAAAAAAAAAAAAAAAAAAAAAAAAAAACAACACTTATTTCTTCCAACGAAATTACTTAAACATAGGAAATATGCATATTTCAACATTGAATATTTCTTCACTAGGTATTGTCTCTAACACCTTCGGGGATAACAATAGTATTGGGGATAATAACAATAATATACTCCACCTTGAGTGTTTGCTCTTTGGGGATAACTCCATCCTCCGCCTTGAACTGCTTTAAGCCCGAATTTATTGAGAATTGCTTAAGTCCGAATTTATTGAGGGCTGCTTAAGTATGAGTTGTTGGACTGTTTAAGTCCGAGTTGATGGACTGTTTAAGTCCGAACTGATGGATTGTTTATAGACCGCTTAAGTACAAACTGGAGAATTAGTTATGTTCGATTTGATGGACTATTTATGGACCGCTTAAGTCCGGACTGGAGAATTGGCTGTGTCCGAACTGATGGACCGTTTATGGATCGCTTAAGTCCAAACTAGAGAATTGGTTGTATCCGAACTGATGGACCGTTCATAGACCGCTTAAGTCTGAATTGAAGAATTGATTATGTCCAATCTGATGGACTGTTTATGGACCGCTTAAGTCCAAACTGAAGAATTTAATTATGTCCGAACTGACGGACTGTTTACGGATCGCTTAAGTCCGAATTTATTGACCTCCATTTGATCGTACTACCTGCAGCCATTAGCGGAAGTGATGTTAATTTGTCCACCAATGGAAGCCTTGCAAATTGAGTATGATACAAGGTTGCCAAGAGTGTAGGCAGTTGAAGCTGATCTCGCAATACTGGAAATTCAACCTGTAATTGCATCAGCTCATCGACCATTTAATCCGCACCCCAGTGGTAATCGAGGTCCACGACACAATGCTTTTCTCATGAATGCTATGTTTATATAACTTTGCTATGAAAGAAAATCGAGTAAGCATTGATTCAAGGAAAATTAACGGGTTTTTTTTCATTTAGCATTTCCGCTAGAAATGGTGTATTGGAAAAGCCTGACGGCCCGAGTTTAGATACTTGGCTATGTTAAGTTTTTCTCTAATTTTTATAATAAAAGAAATTTTTTACTGATAAAAAAAAATCAAGGGAAATTAATTAATGAAGATATCGGAATTTAAAGAAGCACAGCTCAAGACCGATCCAAAGTACAAATTAAATGTTCATTTGCCAATTATAATACAAACAAATAGATGTCAATTAGCTTTATAAATAATGTCAGTTAGCTTCTTTGCATTGAAGTCCATAAAGAAGCTTGAGAATTTTAGAAACAAATATGTCCCGCTTCTTAATTCCGTTGCTAATACATTCCTAAATCTGTCTCCAAAAAATATTCCATTCCCGTAAATGTAGCAACGAAATTTTCATTCTAATTTAAGCAATTTTCTTACAGGTAGAGTTGATAACTAAACTCACTTTCAGTGCAACCACAGATGGAAAGTGAGTGAGAGGCGCACCGCACGTTCTATTCTAACCTTTTAGTATTTGTTTTTATTTCTATTTTTAACCCAATGTCCCATTGCACCTTTTTTAGGTACAACAATTTGTCTTTACACTTAAAGCCTCATAATTTTCTTTTTTTTTTTTTTTTTTAAAAAAAGAAGTATTTTCATGATTACAAATTCATAATTAGTTAATCTGTACAACCTATTTGAAATAAATGAATAATGGTTGTAGAATGCAGTTATAAATGAATTCTAAGTAGAATTCATTTGCAAATGAATTTATCATAATTAGTTTGTTATCATTTAAAATAAGAAATTCAATTAAATTCTATAAAATTATGTTTGTAATAAATTCTCAAATGAAATTTATTATCTTTATTTCTCATAACACCCTTGTCATAATAATTTTACAAAAATAAATAACAAATACCAATTATATTTATTATGTACAATATAATAATTTGTCATTTTTTTACTAAAATATATTAAAATTATATTAAAATGATGGTCATGTAGAAGAGTGTAGTGGATTTAAAATTAGGTATCGGATCTGATGAAATGAGAGTAAAATGATGTCAAAGTCAAACCACTCATTGACCCTTCTCTTACCTTTCGCCATATGGTAAGGGGTAGTTGAAAGACATAAGTAATTGTAAAACGGAATTTCCCTGCTAGTTGTTGAGCAGGAACGATTAAACAAATTAAGAAAGGATAAATCTTTACCTTCCCTGGAGTCGTTTAATGGTTTTAGTCAGGCAGTCAGTCCTCTTCCTCTGCCCAATTCAAGGGCAGTCTGTCCCCTCCATAAGACACTTACTTTGTCCTTTTCTTCGAACATGGAGACCTCTCAAACAAAATCTAGCAAATCTAACATTTTTTTATCAATGATTATTCTTATAAATAATTGCTAAGATATACATGTTCTTATATATATATATATTTTTTATCAATGATTATTCTTATAAATAATTGCTAAGATTTTAAAGTCCACTACTATCTAACATTGCTAAGGTTTGTATTATAAAACGTGAATTTATTACTTACCAAATAAAGACCAAATAAATATTTCTTTAGAAATATTTGCTGTTTTCTCTGTGATTTAATGCTTACTCGACCTTCCTCCATAGCCAGACTTACCTAACATTTACATATATATATATTATATTAAGTCCTTTATTTTTTATTTATTGTTAAGGTTTAAAAGTTCATTAACAAATATCTACCTAATGTCTATTTGTTTGTATTATAAGGCTTGTTTCCGTAAAATGACTTGCAGGAAAATATTTTTCACAATTTTTTTTGTTTTTGGCATTCAGAAAAATAAGTCAATGGAAAATATTTTTCTGGTCAAAGGAAAATTAACTCATTTCTTAAGGAAAATAACATCTCATTCTTGCGATAGTAAATATTTTCCGGACATTGAAAAACTTTATAGATCCATAGTTTTTTAATTTATCAATCATCATAGTCACTATCACCAATCATTATTTACCACCGACCAATACCACTAGCTATCACTACCGGTCACCACCACCATCCACTGATGGTCACTACTACCAGCGACTTTCATAATTTATATATATATATTGCATTCTTCTCATATTTAACAGTGAAATTTGTAAGTATAAAATTTCTATTATTATTAATATTTTTTATAGTCTTATGAAATAAAAACTTTAATATTTTTAACTAATTATCAATATTATAACTAAACAATGGAAAATAAGTCATTTAGAAAATTATTTTCAAGGAAAATGTTCTTCATGGAAAATATTTTTCAGCAAGTTATTTTCCTGCAAGTTGTTTTATGGAAACAAATGGAGCATAAGAGAATGAATTATCTAAACTCGATTTACTGGCTCTTCTATGAACTGAATCAATAATTTTTTTTTTTTTTGGCAAATGAAGGAGCTTTTGACTTTTCAATTAAAAGAGATAAAATGAGAGAAAAAAATCTTTACTTTATTGACTTGGTTCATGGATGAATCCATACATCGAATCTGTACAAATTTAATCATTAACATAAATTTATATAAATGAGAGAAAAATAAGAATTCGTTAAGGCGGAATCATTTTTTTTATATATAAATTTATCTGTCAATTTGACTTACCGTCAATTAAGTCAAATTACCATCATGTGTATACACGCGAGTGATTCACATCATGTGTTGGTTTGCCATATGACCAAGACCAAGACCAAGACCAATTTTGAAGAATTAATTAGTTTATATAATATTATCGTTCAATTATTTAATAATTTACATATCACTGTGTCCTTTATCTCTGGCCGTGTTTTCACACTTGGACCAAAATAGTGTCTAAATAAAACTCTCACAATAATTAATAGATTCTCCATTTTTCTTAATTTACATATTATTCCTTGCTGATGAGATGACAAGTATAGAAGGTATAGTTAATTATTTAAGATAGACCAAGATCATAGAATGTCAACATTAAAATATAAATGAAAAGACTAAAAACAGAATTTTTTGGGGAATTTGGGGAATTTATATTTAATGTAAGTAATCACTTTGGTCGTTAGCCATTAATAAAATAGGCAGTCAATGAAGACCAAAAACAGAAAAAAAATAAAAATAAAAAAAGACTTAGAAGAAGACTATATATTTTTAATGTGTTATCCTGAATGCCATGTGTTATACACAAGTAAAACGAGTTGTGTTATAATTCATTACATAAACAAAATAAATAAATAAATAAATAAAAGACTTGAATTGCACTCCTTCGTGTTAAGATAGGGATGTTTGTAATTCACATGTGTTTAGTCAATCTGAATTACATAAATTATGGAAGAAGTAATTCTTTATTTTCTTTTGTCAAGACGTAATGATAAGGGGATTAATGAATTTTTTATATTTATTGTGAATTTATAGGTATTATTTTTGTAGTATTTTTAATATAGTTTTTATTAGGATTTTTAGTATTTTTAATTACTTTAATTTGTTTTTGTTTAGTTTTATTTATGTTTTTATTTAAAACTTCCTTAAATCATATTTCACTAGATCTTAAAGAATTTTGTTGCATTTTTATAGAAAATCAGCCAAAATACAGAAAAGAGTATTCCTAAGCAGAGGCTAGCATGCCCAAGCCATGCCTTATATTATTTTATTAATGGCTACCTACTAGAGATATAATTTTGATTATCAATATAATTTTTAATGTAATTCCATTAAATTAATTATGTTATTTAATAAAGAAGTTAAAAACTACAGTGGATTAATGATAATGTTATTTTTATAGTATTTTCAATATAGTTTTATTAGGAATTTTTAGCATTTTTAATTACTTTATCTAGTTTTTATTTTAGTTTTATTTATGTTTTTCATATAAAAGCTTTCTTGAATCATAATTCACTTGGTTTTAAGAAAATCTGTAGGGTTTTGGCATAGAAAAGAGAAAAATAAAGCAAAAACACCTCAGGCTCTGGCACGCACAAGCCGTGCATATCAGCACGCCCGTGCTGGAATCAAGGAAAATCAAGTGGAGACTCAGATTATAGCACGGCCAAGCCGTGCTATCTGGCACGCTCGTGCCAAAAGAAGACGTCAATCGAAAGGCGTGCTCGCTGAAGCATGGCTTGTGCTACATTGCATCCTGGAAACTCAGAGTCTAGCACTCCCTAGCCATGCTATTTAGCATGCCCGTGCCATAAGTCCTTATCCAAGCGTGCCTCTGAGCACGGCCCGTGCTGAACCCTCCATAGAATCAAGTCTTGGCATGCTAAGACCGTGTCTCCCAGCACGCCCATGCTAAATACCAACCGCTGATTTGAGTCAAAAACACCAACTAATCCCTGTCATTTTCTTGAGCTCACCTTGAATACTTTCTTGACATGCAAATCAAGTTCTAATCTATGCACATGGAAGAGTCATGATTGAGAGAAATTCAAGGGCTAATGAGAACTTTATTCCCTAAACAAGGTGAAATTTATTCCGTAAACAATGTGGAAGTTCTCTCCCAAGAAGTCTATATAAAAAGATGGGAATTCATTGTAAAATATATCTCTCATTCTATTAATCTTGTACATAGTTTTCTCTCTTTAAGATTTCAAGTGCTCAAGAGTTGTGCCAAGATTCAAGGAAGCTATCCAGAGCCAATTGTTAACTAGTTCTTATTTCTAAACTCTTAATCTTGTTTATTTCTTTCATTCTTCTGATTGATTATGGAATTTTTATCAAGTATTATTGAGTTTTATTTAAGTACTATGTCTAACTAAACTCTCGTACTAGGGATTTGATATAGCTTAATTTTTTTTCCAATTTATAATATTAGATTTGTTTTTCTTTGTTCAAGATATGATTTATTGATAAACTTAATGCTTCCAGGCAGAGTTTCTCCCCTGGATTGAATTATTTTATTAATCATTATCGGAAGGAGGGTTTTTGATATGGAAAAGTTAATACATCACATGAGAATAATAACTTGATGCGGAAGCTATATGGCTTCACTCATGGGGGATTTTCATGGATTAACAACCTTAGTTTATGAATTCATAAACAAACCATAACACTTAATGATTTAATTCATGTTTGATTGCGCGATTGGAAGATAGGTAATTAGATTGGATTAAAATAGCTAACAATACATCGGGAGAGCTTGTTAGTGATTTTAGAGTTATTTCCCCTACTCAAACAATTAAAATTAATTAATGAACTAATAAAATAAATTGGATAGAATTAAGTGAAATCAAAATCCCTGGTAGTTTTAAATCATTGATTTCTTTTAATCAATAATTGCTTGCTTGATTTCTTCTTATCTTTATTTGTTGAATTTAAATTCTTCAAACAATTTCCTAAACTACCGTTTAAATAATAGTAGGATAATATAATTTTGGTACTTGAAATACAATCCTCGTATGAACGATACTCTACTCATCATATATCACTTGTAGCGATTTCGTACACTTGTAAAAAATACTGTCAGAAGAAAAATGATTATAGAAAATATCTAAGGAAATGTACTTTTTGTTGTTTGGGAAAAGAAGGAAAATATCATGGAAGTAACCCTTGACCTAGTTTCCACCCAAGCCCACGTGTTTTGAATCTTTCAAATTTAGACAGAAAATAATGAAGGAATGTGAAAATTTCATTTATTTTTTTATTAAATTATCTAAAAACCAAAATTAATTAACAAACTTTAACCATTTCTTAAAAACCCCAACATCCAGATGAGGCATAATAATCAATTTTCAATAATAATATTTTATTTCCTTTAAAATTTTTCCCTTTCCAAATAAAGAAAATTTTATTTATTTTCTTTTCTTCATTATATCCAAACACAAAAATGTAAAATGGATACAAAAAAAGATGGGCAATTCTTTATTATTGTGCTACTATCTCCATTATTTTCCTTCCTCTCCTTTTAAAACAAAGGCTATACTTTATGGGAATTTTTTTCTATTAGGCTAATATTAACTAATACATACACATCAATTTTGAAAATAAAATGTACATATCAATTAAACACTTTAAATTAGGGATTAGACTTGCCTAAACCGGGTCTATATTAAACATACCAATTAAAATAGAAATTTTTTTAAATAATGTTATGACTTTGTTTTTCTTTTTTTTTTCTTTCAATTAATGTCAGAAAGAGTCTTTTTTCAATAAACAATTATTTTATCTTTGATCTGCACAGACCAGTTCTAACAAGTCGATTATACAAATTCATCTCATCAATAATTTGTTCTAAGGTCCATCACTGTATATGAGAGTGTTATGAAAAACATATAAATATATTTTAAAAAAGAAATGAAATTATTATTTAGGACACTAAAAAAAGAACGATAATGAAAAAAGAAATATTATTACAATATTTGATATTTTATGTAGACGAGATGTAGTACATAAAATATAAAAAGACTTGGATTGCATTCCATGCCAATTAATGCTATGAGAAGTCATTCTTTATTTATTTGCTTCTATCAAGAAGGAAATTAATTAATGGGTTGGAATAATTAAGTATTAGACAAAATTAATTAAATTAATAGATCACATGGGTAGATGGGGTGATCCTATTTTTTACTTACTGGGATTTGCTATTTTAGCAAATTAATTAATATTCATGTAATTCGATTATTTCATAATCAAACTAGATCTATGAAATAATATAAATGCAGAAAAGTTGAAAATTTGGGCTAAAATAACGTAGTTGTCATTTTGGCCAAAATAATTATTAAATGATATATAGCAATCTAAATGATATTGTATGAGATTATTATAGAAGCATGATCAACTATAAATTATTGCGAAACTCATATTTAATTTTATTCTTACATATGATTAATGGTTAAATAGTTTTGCCTAAAATTTCTTATTATTGACCTAATTAAGAGGTTTATAAAATATTTGACAAACCAATTTCACATGCAGTGTCAAAACTAGTAACAGTTAATAGTACACATGCAGTGTCAAGCAGGAGATACCCCAAGTAAGAATCTACAGGGTGACAATGCCCAAGAAGGAATTTTGAGACAAATTTTATCACTTCTCAGATCAATATCAAGACTTTGCGGTTGTCTTCCATCCGTGTTTTAGCAATTTCAATTAGATGCAATTAATGATGTTTTTTTTTTTTATTTTGATACGGATCGAATCAAAAGATGAGATGTAAGTTCGCCTCTATGGCACCCCTCGTTTATAATGAAACGGAAACACCAATAATCGAGATTAAATGCTCTATGGCACCCCACGTTTATAAGGAAACGGTAACACCAATAATCAAGCAAAGAACAAGATAAACGCCACAAACGAATTGATAAGTTTACCTTAAATTCTCGGTGCAATTAGAGGAAGCAATCTCTCATTGTCACTCTAAGCAAATGGAACAAGCAAAGCTTGAACAAATGAAGTTTTTCAATTTTTATCAAAAATTCCGTCCTTACATGGAAGACAAGTTATTTATACTAAATAAGGAATCTAGGTTTAACAGAGCATAAAACACACAAAACACGCCTAAGTCACTCCAAGCCTTCAAGTCGATGTCACTGTAGCGAGTCAAATTTACTGTAGCAAGTCAAGCTAATTGGCGCGGGCACTGTAGTAGGCGTGCTTCCCTCCACTGTAGCAGTCAAGCTAATTTATTGGAGTGCTTCAACTTCACGGGCCACCAACAACATTAGAAGCCTAGGAATGCCTTCAAGTTCCTCACAACACTTGTTGAATGCGACATCATGAAGTTCTTGTGTTATTTGGGCTTGAACAAATAATGATATGGCTGCCCCATATCGCTTGGCACGGCTCCTTGTAATCGGTCCAATAGGAAGCACCAATGGATCTCCTTCGTCGTTCACCATGCCTCCTTGCGATCCAGTGACGAGTGATGATGGATCCGTATCATATTTTATGTATGCGAAACGTGAGGATAATTTGGATTTTTTTTTTGTAAATCACCGACATCTGAACTTTATTACAAGGAGCTGACTAATTCGGCTCAAAACTTAGTCAGTTCAAACTCTTCGTCCTTCTTTGCAGGTGTGTCCAGTGGAGATCGAACCTAAAAGCTATTCTCACATACCCAGCTTGCGTTGTCAACTGAACCGCAACTGGTAAGTTAGGAGTTTTATTATTAATAATGTGCAACTCACAAAATAATAAGAGTTTTAATGTAATTTGTATACTTTGCTTTAGTGATTATCAATTTATGCAATACTATTTCTAGTGAAAAATTTTTTTTGAGCTTTTATTACTCACCAAGTATATATATCCAGTATTATTTTACCGCAACTAGTTTTTCAACATTAGCTATGACATTGGCTTAATGAATATTTTATAAACCTTGTAATTATGTCAATAACAAGAAAATTTAATTTGAAACTATTTACCCCGAGCCAATAGGCCCCCGCATACATCCAACATAATTCGGATATCTTAAGTAAAAAAATTGGGACAAAACATCAATATTCATCAACAACAGTACAACAAAAAATCAAAGATGCTAATCAACTTCCCATAATAAAAAAAAATTATATTTTGGTTCCTCTTCTCCTTTTTATTCGATGTGGGACTTGGGAGGATATCCCAACATTATGAGCAATAAGACTCATAATTAACCTAATCTTTCACACATAAAAAAAAAATACCATTTATTCCATCCAATTGAAATTACTTAAATAAAACACCTTGAGTGTTTCCTCGAGTACTGCCACCATTTATTTCAAAATAAATAACACCTTGAGGGCTTGCTTCCGGAGTATTGCCACCACCTCCGCCTTGAGTGTTCCCTCTTTGGGTATTGCCCCATCCTCCACCTTGACTATTACCACCTTGGGTATTGCCCCATCTTCCACCCTGAGTATTACCACCATAGGTATCCCATCCTCCACCCTGAGTATTACCACCTTGGGTATTGCCCCATCTTCCACCCTGAGTATTACCACCTTGAGTATTACCACCACCTCCACCTTGAGTGTTTCCTCCCTGTCCGCCTTGAGTGTTCACTCCTTGGGTATTGCCCCATCCTCCACCCTGAGTATTACCTCCTTGGGTATTGACCCATCCTCCACCCTGAGTATTACCACCTTGGGTATTACCACCACCTCCACCTTGAGTGTTTCCTCCCTAAGTATTGCCACCACCTCTGCCTTGAGTGTTTCCTCGTTGGGTATTGCCCCATCCTCCACCCTGAGTATTACCACCTTGGGTATTACCACCACCTTCACCTTGAGTGTTTCCTCCTTGAGTATTGCCACCACCTCCGCCTTAAGTGTTCCCTCCTTGATTCGACATTGTTTCGGTCAGAGAAATTTAAAACTTGGTTAGAATGTTTTGGTGAAATATTTTTTGTCTTGGAAGTGAAGTGTGATTAACCAAAGAATTGTGAATCCTTATATAGGCATATAGGAAATGAAAATTGTTATATTATTCATTGCTGATGAGATGACAAGTATAGAAGGTATAGTTAATTATTTAAGATAGACCAAGACCATAGGATGTCAACATTAAAATATAAATGAAAAGAAGTAGATCGGGAATTTGGAAATAGGGGAAAAAAAAAAAAAAAAGACTGAGAAAAAGACTATATATTTTTAATGTGTTATCCACAATGCCATGTTGGCCAAATTGGTCTCTGATAACATTTAATAACATTTTCAATTGTTGTGAGTGTTTTAATTTAATAACATTTCAATACAAGAGTGGGCTGAGAAATAAACAAAATAAATAAATAAATAAAGACTTGAATTGCACCCCTTGGTGTTAGGATAGATATGTTTGTAATTCAAATGTGTTTAGTCAATCTGAATTACATAAATAATGGAATAAGTCATTCTTTATTTCCTTTTATCAAGACGCAATGAGAAGGGGATTAATGAATTTTTTATATTTATTGTGAATTTAATATTTTATCTTATCTAATTTTATTACGTTCACATAGCTGGTGGCATCCTTTTATTGAATGATAAATTATTTTTATCATGACCTAATTAAAAGTCATATTGTAATGTATTCCATTAAATTAATTGATTTTTTAGGTATGAATCGGCAAGAAAATTATTTTTTAAAATTTTGATTATCAATATAATTTTTAATGTAATTCCATTAAATTAATTATGTTATTTAATAAAGAAGTTAAAAACTACAATGGGTTAACTAATGGAATTAAAATATAACTTAAATTCATTAAAATTTATTGATGTCGAATTATATCTTTTTACACTCTTAAATTATAAAAAATTATGACATTAATAACCATTACAACTAAATATATGAGAATTTGAAAAGACTAAAAAAATAAATATATTTGTTCAATTAAGATAATTTAATATTATAATAATATATTTTTATATAAATTATTTAATTACAGTAATTTCTTATGCTAATAAAATTTTCAGTTTATTCCATGAAATCAATCAGTTAGTTCTTAAAGTTGTCATAACATAGGAGTCTAAATGATATTGTATGAGGCTATCATTTTATATTATTACATAACAATAGATCAATAAAATTATTATTTTATCTTAATAATATCATATAATATATATAAAAACTTAATTTTTTTATATTTTTACTGATTAACATTATTTCAAAAGAGAAAGCTGGTCATTTTTTATAGAGAAGAGTGCATAATTCTTGCTCGCATTTAAATGATGTGGAAATTTATTATTTAATAAATAGTGGTATGTGATAAAATTAGAAATTAAATGCAGAGAATTTTAATCTTTTCATATTCATTGTCACGCTCCCCTTGAGTAACATTCACCATATTAGTAATAATTTTGTGATTGAGAGGACTCGAACTCTTGAAAACATTTATAAAATATTTCTTATTATTGACCTAATTAAGAGGTTTATAAAATATTTGACAAACCAATTTCACATGCAGTGTCAAAACTAGTAACAGTTAATAGTATAAATATTTGATGAGTAATAGAAACTTGAAATTTCTTCATTAGAAATACTATTGGATAAATTGAAGATCAATTATGCAAAGTATACACGAAATTCTTATTATTCTGTGAGTCGTACATTATGAGCAATAAAGTTCATAATTACCATCACCTTTCACACGTAATAAAAAAAAAAAAAAAAAAACAACACTTATTTCATCCAACGAAATTACTTAAACATAGGTATTTTCTCTAACACCTTCGGGGATAACAATTATATTGGGGATAATAACAATAATATCCTCCACCTCGAGTGTTTGCTCTTTGGGGATAACTCCATCCTCCGCCTTGAATTGCTTTAAACCCGAATTTATTTAGGACTGCTTAAGCCCAAATTTATTGAGAACTGCTTAAGTTTGAATTTGTTGAGGACTGCTTAAGTCCATTGTGTTGATGACTTCTTAAGTATGAGCTGTTGGACTGCTTAAGTCCGAGTTGATGGACTGTTTATGTCTAAATTGATGGACTGTTTATGGACCGCTTAAGTACGAACTAGAGAATTAGTTATGTTCGATCTGATGGACTGTTTATGGACCGCTTAAATTCGAACTGGATAATTGGCTGTGTCCGAACTGATCGACTGTTTATGGATCGCTTAAGTCCGAACAAGAGAATGGGTTGTGTCTGAACTGATGGACCGTTTATGACTGCTTAAGTCCGAAAAAAAAAAAAAAACGAGTTATAACGAGTTTCAAAAAAAAAAAAAAAAACACAAAGTTCAAGATAATATTGCAAAAAGTTTATTTTTTCATCTTATTTGAAAATGGATAAATTTTTATCGAGATGATTAACTTATTGTGTCAAAAACACCTTCAGACAAAAAATTTTAATTTTTTATATTTATATTTTTTATTCCTATGGAAATATTATAATATAGTCGACTTATATTCATTATTAATGAATTGACAAATTGTTTTATTTTTTTTAAAAAAATACAACTGGCTTATAATATCAAATCCTAAATTATGGAAAGCTAGATGCTAACAATATGGGTTGATTTAGAGCATGTATATGATTTCAAGTTTAGCAAATTTTTTAATGGAAGAAAGAATTAATTAATTATTAGCATGTATATTATGAAAAATATAAATAAATATAACCTTATAGATCGATCTCCATCTTCAACCGCATCTCAGTTCTTTAACAATTAGGCAACCATCTTCAAATTCAAACAGCCCATGTGGCCATGCAATATTACATTTTCAGTTTAATTCTGGTTTATTTTTTAAATTTTCATTTGGATTTCAATTCCGCTAGCTGGTTCTATTATAAATTTCCTCATATAATTGGAATCAAGCATGACGTAAGCAAGCATACGTAAGCCCTTTTGCCCATGTGACAAACTGCATAAATGTAGACAATTGCTCTGATCTACATTTAATTATCTTGAAAGGTCAAATGTATTACGTTTCATAGGGAATACTAATTCTAATGAAAATAACAAATACCAGTAAGTAAAAAAATAGCAAAAAGGTAATTAATTAATTAATTAGTCCAACCCATTAATTAATTTCCTTCTCGATACAAGCAAATAAATAAAGAATGACTTCTCATGACCATTAATTAATTTTAAACTATTTGGAACCGTATATATTTAAAATTTTATTACTCGTATCTGATTCAAACCTGTTTAAATATCTATTTAATTACCCGTATTTGAACCCTTTTAAAATTTTACTACCTATATTCATCCCAAACTTATTTAAAGTACTCATTAAACAGGTAGGATATATGCAAAAATTCATATACCTTTTTAAAATTTTACAATTGTACTGAACTCATTACACTTCACAATTTAAGAGATTTACACTTGGCTATCATTTAAGATAAACTTATTTGCTTGAGGGAGGAAACACTTAAGGTGGAGGATGGGGAAATACCCAGAGTGGAAATACCCAAGGTGGAGGATGGGGCAATACCCAGGGTGGAAACACCCAAGGTGGTGGATGGGGCAATACCCAGGAAGGAAACACTCAAGGTGGTGGATGGGGTAATACCCAGGGTGGAAATACCCATGGTGGAGGATGGGGAAATACCCAAGGTGGTGTATGGGGCAATACCTAGGGAGGAAACACTCAAGGTAGTGGATGAGGCAATACCCAGGGTGGAAATACTCAGAGTGGTGGATGGGGCAATACCCAGGGTGGAAATACCCAAGGTGGAGGATGGGGCAACACCCTGGGTGGAAACACCCATGGTGGTGGATGGAGCAATACCCAGGGTGGAAACACTCAGGGTGGTGGATGGAGCAATATACAGGGAGGAAATACCCAAGGTGGAGGATGGGAAAACACCCAGGGTGGAGGATGGGGAAATACCCAGGGTGGAAACACACGAGGTGGTGGATGGGGTCCCTAGGGATGTTACCGCCCAGGTGGTGGATGGGGAAATACCCAGGGTGGAAACGCTCAAGGTGGTGGATGAGGTAATACCCAGGGAGGAAACACTCAAGGTGGCAGATCGGGTCCCCAGGGATGTTACGGCCCAAGAGGTGGATGAAGCAATACCCAGGGTGGAAAGACCCAAGGTGGTGGATGGGATAATTCACAGGGTGGAAATACCCAAGGTGGAGGATGGGGAAATACCCAAGGTGGTGGATTTGGTAATACCCAGGGAGGCAACACTCAAGGTGGTGGATTTGGCAATACTTATGGAGAAAACGCTCAAGGTGGAGGATGGGGCAATACCCAAGGTGGAAACACTCAGGGTGGAGGATGGAGAAATACCCAGGGTGAAAACACTCAAGGTGGAGGAGTTGCTAGTACCCAAGGTGGAAACACTCAAGGTGGAGGATTTGGAAATACCTAGGGTGGAAACACTCAAGGCGGCGAATTTGGTAATACACAGGGTGGAAACACTCAAGGCGGCGGATTTGGTAATACCCAGGGAGGAAACACTCAAGGCGGTGGGTTTGGTAATACTCAGGGTGGAAACACTCAAGGCAGCAGATTTGGCGGATTTGGTAATACCCAGGGAGGAAACACTCAAGGCGGCGGATTTGGAAATACCCAAGGAGGAAACACTCAAGGTGGTGGCAGTGGCAATACTCAAGGCGGAAACACTCAAGGTTGAGACGTAAGGAAACACTCAAGGTAGTTGCATGAAAGTTTTTTATATTTTAGTTAATTCAATTGGATGGAATAAATGGTAGTGTAAGTTTTGTATTAAAGGTGAGTATAATTATGAGCGCTATTGCTCCTAATGTAGGACTTCCAATGTGCGACTCGCAAAATAATATGAATTGTAATGTTCTTTGTATACTTTGCGAAAGTGATCTTCAATTGTGATGTTATTTCTAGTGAAAAAGTTTTATGTTTTTAGCACTCATCAAGTGTATATAACCAATGAGATATTTATTATTGGCTAAATACATAAATCAATCCTAAACTTTTCAACTTTAATCTTTTGATACCCTAAACTTTTTAGATGATCTATTATGCATCTAAACTTGTAAATTTTGGTAATATTATATACCTTTTGACACTAATTGACAGCTTAATTCGCAAGTGTACGAATCGCTACAAGTAATATATGATGAGGAAGATATCGTTCCCACGAGGATTGTAATCCAAATACCAAAATTATATTATCTTATTATTATTTAAACGATAAATGAGGAAATTGTTTATGGAAATTAAATTCAACAAGTAAAAATAAGAAGTTAAGCAAGCAATTATTGATTAAAGAAATCAAGTAAAACTACTAGGGGTTTTGATTTCACTTAACTCTATCCAATTTATTTCATTAGTTCATTAATCAATTTAATTATTCAAGTAGGGGAAACAACTCTGAATTCACTAACAAGCTCTTCCGATGTATTGCTAGCTATTTTAATTCCATTTAATTACCTATCTTCCAATAGCGCAATCAAATATAAATTAAATCATTAGGTTTTGTAGTTTGTTTATGAATCCACAAATTAAGGTTGTTAATTCATGAAAACCCCCCATGAGTCAAACTATATAACTTTCGCATCAAGTTGTTATTCTCATGTGATTTATTAACCTTTTTCATATCAAAGATCCTTCTTCCGATAGTGATAATTGAAATAAATCAATCTAGGGGAAAATTCTGCCTAGAAGCATTAAGTTCATTAATAAATCATAAATTGAATAAGGAAAAATAAATCTAATTGCATAAATTGAAAAAGAGATTAAGCTATATCAAACCCCTAGTAGAAGAATTTAGTTACATATAGTACTTAAATAAAACTCAACAATACTTGATAAATATTCCATAATCAATAAGAATAATGAAAGAAATAAACAAGATTAGGAGTTTAGAAATAAGAACTAGTGATAAATTGCTTGGATGGTTTCCTTGAATCTTTGCACAACTCTTGAATACTTAACTTCAAAAGAAAATAAAACTATGTACAAGACTAAGAGAATGAGAGATATATGAGATGGAAGATGAGATGATAGGATGTATTGGGATCCTTCCTCTCTTTATATAGACTTCTTGGATTCTACATTGTTTAGGGAATAAATTCCACCTTGTTTAGGGAATAAAGTCCAACTTTTTTAGGAATTAAAATCCTCAATAAAGCCTTAATTTTCTCTCAATCATGACTTTCCCATGTGCATAGCTTAAGGATTGATTTGCTTGTGAAGAAAGTATCCAAAGTGATCTCATGAAAATGGTGGGAATAAGTTGGCAATCTTGACTTAGTTTAGGATTCCCCACTGTAGCACGGGCGTGCTGATTAGCACAGTCTGGGGCGTGTGCGCCTTTGGAAGTCTTATGCAATAACAGCACGGGCGTGCTGATTAGCACGGGCACTGTAGCACGAGCACTGTAGCACAGGCGTGCTTAATGAATTTTTACCTCATTTTTATCATTTTCTTGCAAAACCCTGCATTTTTCCTCAAAATCAAGTGAGTTGTGTTTCTAGGAAGCTTTTAAATAAAAACATATCAATATTACATAAAAACTAATTTAAATAAATTAAAAGTAATAGAAATTTTAATCAAAATTACAATAAAAATACTATAAAAATAACACTTATCACTAATGTAAATAATTTTTAGGTTTTTTGGCTTTTATATGTAAAATATCGACTTAATATGTAGTTAACGTGACTTTTGGAACAATAATTTTCATAAATTTCAACTTTTCAATAAGTGCTTAATTGATCTAATTTTACAAGTTAAAGTGTTTAATGAAATAATTTTAAAAATTAAAGTGTTTAATAGATGTAGTTTTATAAGTTAAGTGTTTAATGGGTCAAAGTAAAAGTTGAAGATACTACAAGGTTAAACTGAAAAAGTTCAAGGGTGAATTTATGTATTCCGCCATTTATTATTATTATTATTATTTTACTGCTGCTAGTTTTTGAACATTACCTATGACATTTGTTTATCAAATATTTTTTTAACATATTTTTTCGTTTATGATATTACCTTGTCGAAATTGTAAAAAGGATGGTACTTAGATAAATAGAAGAGTAAATAAGCTTAGCTCGATTTCGATTCAAATTTCAAAAACTCAAGCACTAGTTTGAGTTTTGCTTAGATTCAATTTGCAACAAAACTTCTAAAAAAATTTGTAGTTCATTTACAAGCTCGAACTCGAGCTGGACCTCATTTATAAGATTTTTTTATAAGGTCATTTACTATATCAAATTTGTTGATGAATCGGTTCGGGAGTCTCATTCCAAAGTTTAAGCTCGTTAAATGTACTCAGTAAAAAAAATTTGAATTTAACTTGTTAAATTATCAAATGAGTTCAAATAGATTTTTCTTGAGTTGAATTACGAGCAATTCACAGTTTGTTTGGGTTATTTACAATGCTTTTATCTTGAATGCTATATTTACATAACTTTGCTATGAAAGAAAATCGAGTAAGCATTAATTCAAGCGAAATTGCAGGGTTTTTTTCACTTAATATTTCCAAGCTAGGAGTAATGTATTGGGAAGGTCTGATGCCCGAATTTAGATATTTGGCTATGTTAAGTTTTTTTCGAATTTTAATAGTAAAAGAAATTTTTTACTGATAAAAAAAATTCAAGGGAAATTAATTAACGAAGATATCGGAATTTCAGGAAGTACAGCTCAAGACCAATCTAAAGTACAAATTAAATGTTCATTTGGCAATTAATGAATTTTTAATTTATAATAAAAACAAGTAGATGTCTGTTAGCTTTATATTACTGGAACTGTATAGCAATAAATAATGTCAGTTAGCTTCTTTGCATGGAAGTCCATAAAGAAGCTTGAGAAATTTAAACTATATCTCGATTCTAAATTCCGTTGCTAATACATCCCTAAATCTGTCTCCAAATAACATTCCATTCCCGTAAATGTAGCAACGAAAATTGTCATCTAATTTCCGTTTCTAATTCGTTTCTGATCTGTTCCTAATTCATTTGTAACTTCAATAGGATATTTTTTTATCAGTTCCATTTCTAACCTGTTGTTAATTAGGAATGGATCAATTCCTGAAACGCAATTTTGTTATAGGTACAGTTGATAACTAAACCTAGAACAAAAGTATTAAGGAAATGGTTAATTAACGTCAATTCTATATTTTAAAAAATATATAATTGGCTAAATTAAACTTTTATTTATTATCAAAATAATTAGCGCTTATCTAATGGGCATATCCAAAGAAAATTAAACTTTTAAAACCCTAAATAAAAATACATTTAAAAAAAATTCTTATTTAAAACCCACAGACAATATAAATTTGAAAATATATTATTTATAAATATTCTTATATTTAATTTCTTTCAGTTCTTTTTATGAAAGAAAATAATCTAATTTCATGATAAAGTGGTATCTATGAAAATATTTAATTATTTTTTTCTTATAGACGATTGTCCATAAAAAATTAGTTACCTAATATTTTTCTTTTTTCAACTTTATCATCATAGAAAAGGAATATGTGATATTTGTTTCTTTTCTATACCCTTAGACATAATTGGATTATGGCAATAAAGGTAAAAAAAAGAAAAATTATAAAATAATAAAAATGATAAATATGTAATTGATCTACTAGTGTGAAATATAATATTTCTTTGTCTTCTTTTAAATATATTTATGAGAAATTTCTATAAATAAATATATGTCTATTTTTAATATTTAATCCATTTACACATTGGATAACTAAGAATATACAGAGGAAGAAAAACAATATAAATAGCAAGCATAAAGGAACTGTAGGATATATACCTACATTGTCGAAATAGATGGGTGATCAAGAAGGCCAAGATTAGTGGTCTTCTTTGCACTTAATTAGTATTATCCAATATATTCAAAATAATATTATTATTAGATTAACTAATTAAACATTATATTAACTAATGGTCTAAAATCATTCGAAGAAAGAGGATCTGGAATGTTATATTTATTATTATATTATATTATCTATTCTTCAGTCATTACTATCAGATGGTTCAGGTATGATGTGCTTGTGCATCATCAATGACCATTCCCTCATCTGTTATGTATATAAAATGAAAATTTCCCATAAAATAATCATAGGTTTGTGCTGTTAGAGAAATATGTCAAGTGCCACGTGAAAGCATTAATTGCCTTTTATCTTATCACAATTATAATTAGTCAAAATGGAAAATTAATGGCCAACATATTACTGATCCAATCTTAATATAATAATAACAGACTTTTAACGTTCACATTTGTGATTAATGTTTTTGACTAAACTATAATAATTAACTATATCTCCATTGCTATCAAACATGTGAAATGAATAGGATAATAATAATAATAATAATAATAATAATAATAATTTACCAATTAAGTATAAAAATTACGATTAAATCAGTTCAAGAAAGCATTATTATTAATTTAGATATCAACAATATATTTTCAGAACTAATTTCAAAACCTTGTTGTGCTATGTTTCATTATATTTTATTGTTCACATTTCGAACTAATGTTGGTCTATCTGAAATAATTAAATAATACCTCCATACCGGTCACTTAGTCACATATGCTACCAGTAATATAACAATTTCCAACGTCACATTTCATTCCTAGATGCCTATAAAAGGAGGCAAACTTCTTTGATTAGCACATCAGGTGAGAGACGCCATAATAGTTAACAAGAAACCTTCTAAAGTTTCTCTGAGCGAAACAATGAACACCCAAGGAGGAAATTCTCAAGGTGGAGGTAGGCATGGCCGATTCCGGTTCACCGAACCGACGGTTCAAATTTATTAAAATGTTGAACCTTAACCGACCCTTGAACCGTCGGTTTCGATTTTGTCCGGCTTCAACGCGGTTCCGATGAACCAACGGTTTCGTTCACGGTTTCTAGTGATATATGTTTTTTTTTAAAAAAAAAAATCGGTTTTAATGTTACATTTTTCTTTCATACATATTAATATGAGTTTAAAAAATATTAGTAAATTTTATTTTAAATAAATTTTAGAATGCTTATACTCATATAGGAATAAAATTATATAATTTTATAAAATAATCAAATAAATTATCACTTTATTTTGTTTAAATGTTATTAATTAAATAAATTATAAGAAAATTTTGAAAAATTCTTGAAAAGAATGTAATTTTAAACTTAGCAAACAATTTAAAAGGGTAAAAAAAAAAAGTTAAAAATAATATAAGTTTAGACTAAATATTTCTCTCTTTTCTTACCATTTTACTTTTTAGATTTTTAACTTTTAAAGTAAAGTGTATTTTAAAAAAAAAATTCTTAAATAAAGTATATCATGTAGTATAATATTATTGAGACTTTTAGAGATGTATAAAATAGGCTAAGTGATTATCATTTTGAAAATTTAAAAAAAAAAAATTTCAAGTTCAAACCAGACCGGAACCGCTGGTTCGGGGTCGGTTTCGGGTCATATTTTAACATTCACATGAACCTTAACCGGCCGGTTCCGGTCTAAAATTTTGGACCGCCGGTTCCAATCCGATTCCAGTTCATCTACAGTACGATTCGATTTTGATTCAGTTTCGGTTCAAACCGAACAGGTAGCCATACCTAGGTGGAGGATGGGGTAATATCCAGGGTGGTAACACTCAAGGTGGTGAATGGGGAAATACCCAAGGAGGAAACACTCAAGGTGGAGAAGGAGGATGGGGAAATACCCAGGGTGGAAACACTTAGGGTGGTGGATGGGGCAATACCCAGGATGGAAACACTTAGGGTGGAAGATCAAGAAATACCCAGGGTGGTGGATGGGGCAATACTCAGGGTGAAAATACTCAAGGTGGAGGATGGGGAAACACCCAGGGTGGTGGATGGGGTAATAACCGGGGTGGGAACACCCAAGGTGGTGGATGGGGTCCCCATGAATGTTACGGCCCAGGTGGTGGATGGGGAAATACCCAAGGTGGAAACATTCAAGGTGGTGGACAGGGTAATACCTAGGGAGGAAACACTCAAGGTGGCGGATGGGATCCCTAAGGATGTTACGGCCCATGTCCCTAGGGATGTTACGACTTAAGTGGTGGATGAGGCAATACCCAGGGTGGAAATATGCAAGGCGGTGGTTGGGGAAATGCCCAGGGAGGAAACACCCAAGGTGGTGGATGGGGCAACACCCAGGGTGGAAATATGCAAGGTGGTGGATGGGGAAATGCCCAGGGAGGAAACTGTCATGACTGTGGGTACCGAAGGAGGTGGCAGTCCATGCACTCAGGCGTATCCCACATCGGCTACGCACGAGGTAAAGGTCCTATACATAAAGGGTGGCAATCTAGAACATGGTAGACGCGTTTTGGGCTAGGAGGTGGTTCTCTGGCCCAGGAACAAAACCGTGCGGGCTTGTGTGTGGCCCAAAGCGGACAATATCTACCATGGGCCGGGTCGTTACAATTTGGTATCAGAGCCAAGCCTCGTCCCTATGGCTGGTGGTGGGCAAACCTCAGCGAGGGCGCTGAGTTCCCAAGGGGGGGAGAGTGTCATGACTGTGGGTACCGAAGGAGGTGGCAGTCCATGCACTCAGGCGTATCCCACATCGGCTACGCACGAGGTAAAGGTCCTATACATAAAGGGTGGCAATCTAGAACATGGTAGACGCGTTTTGGGCTAGGAGGTGGTTCTCTGGCCCAGGAACAAAACCGTGCGGGCTTGTGTGTGGCCCAAAGCGGACAATATCTACCATGGGCCGGGTCGTTACAGAAACACCCAAGGTGGTGGATGGGGAAATATTCAGGGTGAAAACACCCAAGGTAGAGGATGGGGAAATACCCAAGGTGGAAACACTCAAGGTGGTGGATTTGGTAATACTCAGGGAGGAAACACTTAAGGTGGTGGATTTGGTAATACTCAGGGTGGAAACACTCAAAGTGGAGGATGGAGCAATACCCAAGGTGTAAACACCCAGGGTGGAGGATTGGAAAATACCTAGGATGGAAACACACAAGGTGGAAACGCCCAAGGTGGAGGATTTAGTAATACCCTGGGTGGAAACACTCAAGGCGACGGATTTGGAAGTACCCAGGGAGGAAGCAAATCAAGGTGGCAGATTTTGTAATACCCAAAGTGGAAACAATCAAGGCGGTGGATTTGGTAATATCCAGGGTGGAAACACTCAAGAAGGTGGATTTGGTAATACCCAGGGTGGAAACACTCAAGGCAGCGGATTTGGTAATACCCAGGGAGGAAACACTCAAGGCGGCGGATTTGGAAATACCCAAAGAGAAAACACTCAAGGTGGTGGTAGTGGTAATACTCAGGGTGGAAATACTCAAGGTTGAGAGGCATGAAACACTCAAGGTAGTTGCATGAAAGTTTTTTATATTTTAGTTAATTCGATTGGATGGAATAAATGGTGGTGTAACTTTTGTATTAACGGTGAGTATAATTATGAGCGCTATTGCTCCTAATGTAGGACTCCTAATGTGCGAGTCGCAAAATAATATGATTTGTGATGTTCTTTGTATACTTTGCAAAAGTGATCTTCAATTGCGATGTTATTTCTAGTGAAAAAAGTTTATGTTTTTAGCACTCATCAAGTGTATATAACCAATGTGATATTTATTATTGGCTGAATACATAAATTCAAGCCTAAACTTTTCAACTCTAATCTTGTGGCACCCTAAACTTTGCGGATGTCCTATTATGCATCTGAATTTGTAAATTTTGATAATATTATATACCTTTCGACACTAATATAAATATTTTTTAGGTTTTTTGGCTTTTATATGTAAAATATCGACTTAGTATGTAGTTAGTATGACTTTTGGAACAATAATTTTCATAAATTTCAACTTTTTAATGAGTGCTTAATTGATCTAATTTTGCAAGTTAAAGTGTTTAATAAAATAATTGTAAAAATTAAAGTGTTTAATAAATGTAGTTTATAAGTTAAGTGTTTAATGGGTCAAAATAAAAGTTAAGCGTACCACAAGATTAAACTGAGAAAGTTTCAAGGGTGAATTTATGTATTCTGCCATTTATTATTATTTTACTGTTGCTAGTTTTTGAACATTACCTATGACATTTCTTTATCAAATATTTTTTTTAACATATTTTTTCGTTTATGATATTACCTTGTTGAAATTGTAAAAAGGATGGTAATTGGATAAATAGGAGAGTAAATAAGCTTAGCTCGAGTTTGATTCAAATTTCAAAACTCAAGCACTAGTTTGAGTTTTGCTTATATTCAATTTGCAACAAAACTTTTAAAAAAATTTGCAATTCATTTACAAGCTCAAAATCGAGCTGGAGCTCATTTATAAGTTTTTTTATAAGGTCATTTACCATATCGAACTTGTCGATGAATTAGTTTGCGATCTCATTTTAAAGTTTAAGCTCATTAAAAAATTTGAATTTCGCTTGTTAATTATCAAATGAGTTCAAATTGATTTTTCTTGAGTTGAATTACGAGCAATTCACAGTTAGTTTGGCTTATTTACAATGCTTTTATCTTGAATGTATGTTTATATAACTTTGCTATGAAAGAAAATCCGTAAGCATTAATTCAAGGGAAATTATCAAGTTTCTTTCCCTTAGTATTTCCAAGCTAGGAGTGATGTATTGGGAAGGTCTGATGCCCAGATTTAGATGTTTGGCTATTTTAAGTTTTTTTCGAATTTTAATAATAAAAGAAATTTTTTACTGATAAAAAAAATTCAAGGGAAATTAATTAATGAAGATATCGGAATTTAAGGAAGCACAGCGCAAGACCAATCCAAAGTACAAATTAAATGTTCATTTGTCAATTAATGAATTTTTATTTTATAATACAAACGAGTAGATGTCAGTTATGTTTATATTACTGGAACTGTATAGCAATAAATAATGTCAGTTAGCTTCTTTGCATGGAAGTCCATAAAGAAGCTTGAGAATTTTAAACTATTTCTCGATTCTAAATTCCGTTCCTAATACATTCCTAAATCTGTCTCCAAATAACATTCCATTCCCGTAAGTGTAGCAACGAAAATTTTCATTCTAATTTCCGTTTCTAATTCGTTTCTGATCTGTTCCTAATTCGTTCGTAACTTCAATAGGATATTTTTTGATCAGTTCCATTTCTAACCTGTTGTTAATTAGGAATGGATCAATTCCTAAAACGCAATTTTGTTATAGGTACAGTTGATAACTAAACCTAGAGCAAAAGTATTAAGGAGATGGTTAATTAACTTCAATTCTATATTTAAAAAAAATATATAATTGGCTAAATTAAACTTTTATTTATTATCAAAATAATTTGCGATTATCTAATGGGCATATCCAAAGATAATTAAACTTTTAAAACCCTAAATAAAACTACATTTAAAAAAAAAATTCTTATTTAAAACCCACAGACAATATAAATTTGAAAATATATTATTTATAAATATTCTTATATTTAATTTCTTTCAGTTCTTTTTAGGAAAGAAAATAATCTAATTTCATGATAAAGTGGTGTCTATGAAAATATTTAATTATTTTTTTCTTATAGACGATTGTCCATAAAAAATTAGTTACCTAATATTTTTCTTTTCTCAACTTTATCATTATAGAAAAGGAATATGTGATATTTGTTTCTTTTCTATCCCTTAGACATAATTGGATTATGGCAATAAAGGTAAAAAAAAAAAATTACAAAATAATAAAAATGATAAATATGTAATTGATCTAATAGTGTGAAATATAATATTTCTTTGTCTTCTTTTAAATATATTTATGAGAAATTTCTATAAATAAATATATGTCTATTTTTAATTTTTAATCCATTTCTACATTGGATAATTAAGAATATACAGAGAAAGAGAAACAATATAAATAGCTAGTATAAAGTAACTGTACAATATACCTACCCGGTCGAAATAGATGAGTAATGAAGAAGGCCAAGATTAGCGGTCTTCTTTGCACTTAATTAGCATTATCCAATATATTCAAAATAATATTATTATTAGATTAACTAATTAAACATTATATTCAAAAAATCATTTTTCATTAGTTTAGTCTAGTACAAACAAATAAACAATAGGTAGCATTTAATGCTAGCAATTGCTATTTTGCTAAACACCATTTATTTATAAATTGACCACCATCAGTCACCAACCACTTATGTCTACAGCAATCACTATCAGCTGGTATGAATATTAATTATGCAGAAACCATAACACAACTCGTTTACCTGTGTATCTTCATTCTTTCTTTAATTGTTTTTAGCAACTATGTCTCTGCCCATGCTTGTATTAGAATGGTATTAAGTTAAAACTCTCACAACAATGATAACACCAAATTTATCTCCTTATTTTTATTAATAATATTGTGAATTCTTAGAAAATAATAGTGTATTGTTTTAAAACTAGTTAGAGATATTTTGTTTTTATTTTTAAAGTTATTTTAAAAATTTATCTTATTGATTATTGATTATATTTTATCTACAAATAACTACATCAATTTGCTTAATAATACAACAATACAATAACTATATCAAACACTAAGTAAGTTTCATTGAAAAATTTAAATAAATTAATATGATAAAATAAATAACATATTCATATTCCATTTTCTCTCTTTTTTTTAGTCTTTTTATTCTATTTCTACCAAAAAAAATATCAATCCAATTTTCTATAAATTAAAAAATTATAAAAGCACTCTACCCGATATGTTAAAAATAATAAATATGAATACTTTTTTATATTGAGTGAATCTTATAAAGATATTATCGAAAATCCTATTGTTCCCTTATTAACTATAAATAATTGCTAAGATTTTAAAGTCCACTACTATCTAATATTTCTAAGGTTTGTATTATAAAACGTGAATTCATTAATTATCAAATAAATATTTAGAGTTTGGTGACAGTCGAAATGTGCTCCTCAAATTCTAACGTCATCTATGTTATGAAAGCAATATTTCTTTAGAAATATTAGCTGTTTTCTCAATGATTTAATGCTTACTCGACCTTCCTCCATAGCCAGACTTACGTAACATTGATATATATATATATATATATATATATATATATATATATATATATATATATATATATATATATACATATACTTATCAAGTCCTTTATTTTTTACTTATTGTTAAGGTTTAAAAGTTCATTAACAAATATCTACCTAATGTCTATTTGTTTGTATTATAAGGCTTGTTTCCGTAAAATGACTTGTAAGAAAATATTTTTCACAATTTTTTCGTTATTTTTGACATTCAGGAAAATAAGTAAACGGAAAATATTTTCCTGGTCAAAGGAAAATTAAGTCATTCTTTAAGGAAAATAACTTCACATTTTCAAAAGAGTAAACATTTTTCGGACATTGACAAACTTTGTAGATCCATATTTTTTTAATCTATTAATCATCATAGTCACTACCACCGGTCACCATTTACCACTGACTACCACCACTAGCTACCACAATCGGCAACCACCACCAGCCACCGGCGGCCACTACCACCCGCGACTTTCATAATATATATATATATATATATATATATATATATATATATATATATATATATATATATATATATATATATAAGGTATAGGTTGACCATGTTGTTGTTTAATATGATTTCTAACTTTTTCTCCCAAGAAATAAGGTAACCCAACTAAAAACTTTTCTTTCCAAAAGCTTTGATTAGAGTCTTTCCTTAACATTAATCGAGTGAGAAAAGTCGTTTTATAATATTGAAAATCACCTAAATTTCTACATTTAAGATTACTTAATAATTCTGCATTTTTATCTTTTAAGTGAGACGGATCGCCTATAAAATGTAATGAAATAGTAAGAATTAAAGATGACACTGCATCCTGGATTACTTCACCATTTTCATCATATATAGGTTCACCTTCATCATTTACTTGGATTGAGTTTAGTATTTCTAAATGTTGTTGGTTAGTTAGGTGATAATCCCACCAACCTTTAAGTTGACCTGTAAACCCAGCAATTAAAATTTCTGCTATAGCTTTATCAGAAATGATTGACTGGGTTTTATAAGCATTTGCAGCCATAGTCATTTGTTGCAAAATACTTAATATATTATATTCACTTAAACCATCTATATTCCATTCATAAATCGTTGAAGCATTATATTTAAATTGAGATATAGTGTTAGGTTTATCAATAATACCTAGATTTGGTGCCCTATTTACTATTTCTCTATGATGATTTATAGGATTTAATTCAAATTGCTTAACATCTTCTGAGTCAGGTTCACTAACATCAGAGTTGGTGTTTTCTTCTAATATATTTATGTTTCTGGATTCTTGGGAAGTATCAGGAGCTACTTGTTGTGTAGTTTCAGAGCGTACCCCAAGTTTACTTAATTGGTCTTTTAATTGATTCACAAATTCTTTTTGACTTGATTGAGAAATTTGGTATGGTTTAAACATGTGAGGTTTTACTGTTTCTTTACCTTTTATATTTTCTGTAATTAAAGGTTTATCTTCTAACAGATGTTCTATGCGTTTTAATTGAGAGTTTAAACAAATCAGACTTGCGTTACTAAAGTTATTTTGCTCAATTATTTTACTATTCACATCATTATCTCTAGCCACTTTATATGGTGCACAGATAATTTCATTATCTTGATGTTTTAATTTACTAATTATTTTAGGAGGAAAATCACTTTTAACAATTTGATTATTTACTATCCATTCAGATCTTTTATCTCTAGTGGTAATTGGGTTTAAACTTTTACCAGATTTATTTTCCTTAATTAATTCATACCATTCAAAGAATTTAATTTCAGTTTGGTTATTTATTTTATACTCTAAATATTCATGTTTTAATTCTTCAAAAGTATAAGTTTTTAATATCTTTTTCATTTTTATTAAATTTTTAGTTTTAGATATTTCTTTTATCAAACTTTTTTCAATATCTTCCTTACTAAGAACATTTAGTTCCCTATTTATATCACTAATATTTTCAGTTATAGCCGAAGCTGTTGGTGATTCTGGTGATCAAGTTACCAAATTAGATTGTTGATTTACATAATTATCTACGGGATTATAAACTGCTTGTGGAATGGAATTACTATAATCAACACCTTTCATTTTATTTGGAATATCTGAGGTAGAATACCTAGGTTTTACTAATGTCTGGATGATTGGTTTATTTTCAGGTTCTTTATATTTAGCATAAATTACTGAAGGTATAGAGGAACTAGGTTTATCATTTTCATCTGTAGTAACAGAGGAAGATGACCCTGTATATCTCATACTATGGCTCCTATTAAATTTTAGTGTAACTTTACCATCTTCAAACTGTTCAATTTTTTGTAAATTGACATTTGGTTTAATTGGTTCTAATATAGGAGGAGGTACAACCCCTTCCAAAATCCATTCATCGAGAAGTGTGATGTCTTTCCATTGAACGGTTTTAGGTATCACAGCGTTTGTTTTAGTTAAATCTGTTTGAAGAAAACGTGTTTCGCCAATTTTAGGTTGTAACTTATATTTAGTTCCAAAAGCTGAGTTCATTGCTTTATAATGAATTTTATAAATCAAAGCTATAGGAATTGATCCTTGTTTCATTTTATAATTGTGAGTTTTAATTTCCAAAACTATACTTTCTAAAATATTTAAATCATTTAAAGAGACAGTCATATCAGGATAGACCTCAAAAGAGATCGGTCCTTCACTTAAGCTAGTCTCAACAGATCCTAGTAATGAATCTTGAAAATTTAAAAATCTAGCATCTCTTATTACTGCAAGAATACTAGTGTTTAATCCTTCTCTTGTTAAAGGTTTTATTCCTACTTGTATTAATCCTATATGAATATATTTATATTTTTTACTTTTATGATGTTGTAAAGTTTTAGAAGATAAAAGAGTTATCCTTTCAAAAGGTTTACTGAGTTGAAAATCTCTTTTTTCAGTTTTAATAACATAATCAGTTTTAAATAAAGTAAATTTATTAATTTTATAAATCTGTTCTTTATCTACTTTAGGTATTTCTCATTCATCAATTGCTTTACTAAAATCTTGTAAAATTAATTCATTGCGATTTATGACCCTTTTAATTTCTGAGTTATCTGAGTCTTCAGATTTATTACTACTAGCCGATCTACATAATAAAGGATCCATTTTATAAGATACTATAAACCTTAATGACAACTGTCCGGTTATACCCTTCCTGTTATACCCTTTAGATGCCACACACACGGGTCTTACTCACGGGTTCAGACGGAATAGGTTCAGTGGAACACAGTCAAGACTGTCTATAATATATTATAAAATGAAGTCTTTATATGTATACCAGCAAGCAGATCTAAATCTCCTGGCTCTGATACCAACAAAAGAGATTTATAGACAGTCTTGACCCGATATATATATATATTTCCATTCTTCTCATATTTAACAATAAAATTTATAATTATAAAATTTCTGTTATTATTAATATTTTTTAAGGTCTTATGAGATAAAAACTTTAATATTTTTAACTAATTCTCAATATTACAATCAAACAACGGAAAATAAGTCATTTGAAAAATTATTTTCCATGGAAAATATTTTTCAGTAAGTTGTTTTACAAAAACAAATGGAGCATAAGAGAATGAATTATCTAAACTCGATTTATTGCCTCTTGTATGAACTGAATCAATAATATTTTTATACAAATTTATTTGTCAATGTGACTTACCGTTAATTAACGTGTATATACGCAAGTGTTGTTTGAGATAATTATATAAAAATTTAAATAAAACTCTTTCAATAGAAATTTTTTATTCGAAAGATAAAATAAGGATTAAAAGAACAAAGTGAGAAGCTTATATGCCAATTAATATATTTACAGACTAAAAAACATCATCATAAGGGCCTCTTTAGCAAGAGATGTGCCACCGAAATATACTCTAACCTACCAATAACATCAAGTCGAGAGGTTAATTCGGTTTAGAAACCTTAAACGAATCAAATTAATAATGGTGGTGATTCACATCGTGTGTTGGTTTGCCATAATCAAGTACAAAAATAAAAATTGACCAAGACCAATGTTGAAGAATTAATTAGGTTAAGTCTCTTTTAATTATTTCTCTGTTGATGCATAATGACGGCAACCCATCTGTGTACATTATATGTTGCAAGTTTTTAAAAAAATAATCCATATATAGAAATTTAGAGAAATTATTATTTTGTTGTCCAAATCAATTAAACAACTAATTGAAATTATGAAAAATTGCATTTTTTGACAAGACCATTTTTAAATGAAATGATATAATATTATCTCTTTTATTTTTAATTTTATTATTTAAAAGAATATATACAATTTATTTGATTTATTAAAATATCAATCAACTCTATTAGTTTTAATTGTATGTATGTCATATTATCAAGTCTTGCATTTTTGTTTATTGCTAAGATGGAATGATGGAATGTCACATAGTACATTAACACTCTTATTACTGTGAGTCGTACATTATGAGCAACAAGAATCATAATTATGTTGTGGTGGTGCCCACTCAAGTGGGACCCACACACAAATGAAAAGAAAAAGAAAAAAAAAAAAAGGGAAAAAACGTGTTTTTTTTTTTTTTTCGAAGGTTGGCAGCCAACCATTCAAAGGTTGGCATGCCATTTGACAAAAGAGTGCCGTGCATTGTTAATGCACGGCTCTCTCAAATGCTCTCATAACCTGCCTATAAATAGAGGCAGAGGCAGAACACACAACATACAACAGAAATACGAAGGAAAAATGTAGAGAGTTAGTTATTAGTTTTAGGAAGGGTTTCCTAACATTAGGGGAGAGAAAAATAGTGAGGATTATTTTGGGGTGTTTTTGGGAAACACTTTATGTGCCACTATTTTTGTATTGCTCTCTTTGTGTACCTACTATTTTTTAATAGTGGAAGAAAAAATATTCGGAGTTGGTCCTGTGGACGTAGCCCTAAACAGTTGAGGGTGAACCACGTAAATTTCTGTGTGTCCCATTTTAATATTTCCGCTGCTTAATTATTCTCGTATATTTTTATTGCCGGTATCCTAACAAGTGGTATCAGAGCTGATGCCCTAACAAGTGGTATCAGAGCCGAAGGTTTTGGTAGGTCCAGCCGGTCAGATAGCGGTACCGGATCCGTGGATATATTTGAAAATAAATATACCACGATGAAGAGAAAATTACGATGAGTCCATTGGTGCTGTCCGCTCGGAAAGACGTTGCAGAATCGACTTAGTGATGAATAGTAAAATAGTACCTCAAAGTTGGTGGTGAACAGTACTATTGGCGTTACTGTTGCTGAGCCCGTCACTGTTAAGCCCAGCACTATTACGTATAGTACTATTCACGTATACAGGTACTATTCACATACAGTACTATTTACGTGTACAGTTACTGTTCGAGTATACTTTTACTATTCATGGTCACTATTCACGTATACTACTGTTCACGTATACGGTTTATGTTGGTGATGATATTCTGCACAAGTCAAAATGGACAAGAAAAATGATCAGTCTAAATGGCGGGAATTATCATATATGGAGAACTGAGAGATCTCCTTATGGTAATCAAAATGCATTTGCTAGACAATACTGATGAGGAATGGGTTTTTGAGCATGCGTCCAAATCTCGATTGGTAGATTTGATGATGAAGGTTTCTGTAGCACCTTCAGAAATGATCAGTGGAAGCTCACAAAAGGTTCATTTGTGGTAGCTAAAGATCGGAAAAAGATCTGCAGGTGGTACCTTGTGTTGAAAGTCTTCTCGACAAGAGGAGGTCGGGCGGCGTGTCCCGCAGAGTTGTAGCGGCGGTACAAGATGGTTGACAGATCTAATAGATTATCGCTGGAAAGGAATATTGGACTGCAGTGAAATGGATTTTCAGGATATCCAATCACATTTGCAGGGGGAGCCGTGTCGTGGCAATCAAGATTACTGAAGTGTGCAAAGAGTTGCTGTGTAACAATAAGACCAAGACCGAAAAAAGATCTACAGGTGGTGCCTTGTGTCGAAAGTCTTCCCGACAAAAGGAGGTCGGGCGGCGTGTCCCGCAAAGTTGTAGCGGCGGTACAAGATGGTGGGCAGATCTAATAGATTATAGTTGTAGGGATGAGTATGGCGAATGTCCCCACTTGAGTGTGCAGAGGGAGATTTGTTGTGGTGGTGCCCACTCAAGTGGGACCCACACACAAATGAAAAGAAAAAGAAAAAAAAAAGGGAAAAAACGTGTTTTTTTTTTTTTTCAAAGGTTGGCAGCCAACCATTCAAAGGTTGGCATGCCATTTGACAAAGGAGTGCCGTGCATTGTTAATGCACGGCTCTCTCAAATGCTCTCATAACCTGCCTATAAATAGAGGTAGAGGCAGAACACACAACATACAGCAGAAATACGAAGGAAAAATGTAGAGAGTTAGTTATTAGTTTTAGGAAGGGTTTCCTAAAATTAGGGGAGAGAAAAATAGTGAGGATTATTTTGGGGTGTTTTTGGGAAACACTTTATGTGCCACTATTTTTGTATTGCTCTCTTTGTGTACCTACTATTTTTTAATAGTGGAAGAAAAATATTCGGAGTTGGTCCCGTGGACGTAGCCCTAAACAGTTGAGGGTAAACCACGTAAATTTCTGTGTGTCCCATTTTAATATTTCCGCTGCTTAATTATTCTCGTATATTTTTATTGCCGGTATCCTAACAAGTGGTATCAGAGCTGATGCCCTAACAAATTAACCTTAGCTTTCACAGATAAAACAAAAAAAAAAAAAAAAAAAAAACAACACCATTTATTCTGTCCAATTGAAATTACTTAAACACAGAAAACATGCATATTTCAACCTCGCGTATTTCCTCTTTGGGTATTATCCCATCCTCCACCCTGAGTGTTGCCTCCCAGAGTATTACCGCCACCTTCGCCTTGAGTGTTCCCTCCTTGGGTATTACCCCGTCCTCCACCCTGAGTGTTCTCATGCTTATATTTTATTTTTAAAAAAAATATATCCAATTAAATCATACAAATGTAAAGAAAAAAAGAACATATTTTTTTCTTTTTTTTTATTTCTCTCGGAATAAAATATTTCAACTTATAATTAAAATAGAATCAAATATTTAAAAAATAAAATATACAAATCTTCAAATGTCCCCTTATCATATATATTTATTAAAAGTAAATTTAAAAAAGATAAAACTTAAAATTTTCAAATCCTTACTATCCATATGTATTTATTTAAAAAATAATTTTTATCAATATATTCAATCAACTAATAAAATGTAATTTTCTATTTGACTATGACTAAAGTTATTTTAGTATATTTTAAATTTTATTAAGATTACTATCGGAAATCTCATTATTTTTCTCTATTCCTATATTTATATATAATATAGATAGATAGATTTTAAACGGCTTAATTAATTGATCCAGGGGTCGCTACAAGAAAAAAAAATAATAGAAACGGATTTACTCGTTTCTAAATTATAAAATACGCCAAATCAGTTTAGACACTGATACTATTTCCGTTTCTAGAGTGGCAAAGGACGATAAATCCGTTTCCAATATCCGTTCCTAAATTAAGCGCACTAATTCCACATGTAACTTAGCAACGGAACATTCCATTCTAAAATTCCGTTGCTAAATTTAACATAAGATTTTGAGCTTCATTCTGTTTAGAAACGGATTAGTCCGTTCTAAAATATGATAATAAATAAAATAAATAAAAAATAAGTATGTGTATACTTCATAGTAATGAAGTTTGATTCAAAAATGCACTATGATGAAATAAATATCATTTGTCATTTTCTCTTTTTTAAAAAATATTTTTTAGTATTTTTACTTAAAAAATGCTAATCAGACTTTTTCTATAAATTAAAAAAAAAATGATAAAAGCGCGCTGTCTCAACAAATTAAAAATAAATTAATTCACTTTCTTAGTTAAACTTCATTGAGTTAACCTTTGCAGAAAATAAAAATTAGGTGATGTTTGATTGGGGTAAGTAGATTAAGAAGTGCAATTTTTGATTGGGGTAAGTAGATTAAGAAGTTGCACTTCCCTAATTAAATGCAATAAAATTTTCAATTTATCATATTATATAAATCTGCATTTACATATTAACAAGTCTTTAATTTTCTTTTATTTATTGCTAACTAAGATTTAAAAATCCACTAATGAATAACTACCTAATGTAGACTTGTTTGTATTCTTAAATGTGAATTCATTAATTGTCAAACCAAATAAAAAAAAAAACTATAAATTATAATTCATTATTTATTGTTTGTATTATAATTCATTGATACAAATTTGTACAAAAAATAATGATTTGACATTACTCTATTATAATCTACGGATAAATAAATCACAATAAAAATTTTAAAAAATTTATCCCATTTTACTTTTTTTAAAGTAAATAGTTAGACATACCCTTATTTTTTTTTTATAAAAAAAAAATCATTTTTCATTGATTTAGTCTAATACAAACAAATAAACATTAGGTAGCATTTATTAGTAAACTTTTAAATTCAAACATTTGTTAAATGGTTCTAACTTCTAAAATATTCTAACATTTAGAATTTAGTTCAAACAATGCAATTCACTTTCATGGATCAATAAAATCTATTATTTTATTAATGGCTGCCTACTAAAGTCATTATTTAAATTAAATATGTGGATATATCTCTTCCTATTTTTCTCAATTCAAATAAACTTTAATGTCACAATTAATTATGGGGTGCTATTAATTACCAATCAAGTATAAGAAAATTAAGATTACGTTAGTTTAAGATTAGTATCCTAAATCTGCAAATGTATTTTAATGTTGACATTTTATATATGGTCTTGTTCTATCTTAAATAATTAACTATACCCAGTGAGGTTGTGGAAATACCCAGGGAGGAAACACATAAGGTGAAGGTTATGGGAATACTTAGGAAGGAAACACTCAAGGTGGATGTTATGGAAATCCTCAAGGAGGAAATCCTAAGGGAGAAATATTTTTTGTGTCTTGGTAATGTCTCAAAATATTTTAGGATATTTCAAATTTGACTACAGATATTTCGGAAAATTCGCATATTTGTATATAGTATAAATTATGTTTATTTTAATTTATTATAAATATATATAGATATATAGATATTACAATAAAAAATTACATATATTTTTTTATTTTTCTTATATCTCTTCTAATTAAAATTTCTAAACTATAATCAAATAATAAATATAAAATTAAAATTATTAGTTGTCCATTTAAAATCTTTTAAATTATAATGAAACAATAAAAAAGAGGGAAAGAAAAAAAACCATCTGGTAGAAAGCTGATAAATAAAGTGCTAGATAATATAAAATATAAATATAAATATAAATAAATTTGTAGTTGGCAATGCAGATCTATACTATAGACAAATTAATAATTTTAGGGACGTGAAATGATAAATATTTGAGAACGGAAGAAATATAATTTATAAATACATATCAAAAATACATGTTTTCCGTAAATTACTTTTTTTTTATTATATATCATATTTTATGAATTGTATTTAAAATATTATTAAAAGATTTATTTTTCCGCAAATAAATTTATTAAATTGCCATGTTATAGAAATTGTAGCGTCATTAGTTTATTTTAAATAATTATAAATTCAATTAAGTTTGTCTAGCGTTTTGTTAAAGCCCGCCCCCGCCCCCCTCTTTTTTTTTTTTAAGATGAAGGGTGCTCGTCCACAAGGAGGATTTGGGAGATCTCTTCCCGTGCTACTGCTTTGATGAAATCTAACTCCATAGACAATGGCCAGGGATCATCCTCTCAACAGGACAGAAAGAAAGAATCTTCCTAGAATGAACCTAGATTGTTTCTGGAAGCTCCTGTTACTTTGTCGTTCATTAAAAATTTTATGGCACCCTAAAGTTTTAGTTTGATCATTAAACACATATTAAATTCTTCAACTTACATAATCATTCTACTAAAAGGTCCTATTTGTCAATGTGATCGATCAAATATTAAATGTGTATGTAAAAATGAGAAAATTAATCAATATATTACTAGTAAAAGCCGAATATCCTAAAAATTATTGTTGTTAATTTGAAAAGATGTGCAATATTAATACAATTTGTATTTTAAGGTTTAATCATATTTGGGTATTACCAAATCCAGCTTTTATGTTATTATTACTGTCATTATGGATGATTTTTCTTGAATGATGATGTATTTTGTAATTTTACTTTGATTTTTTTTAAAAAAAAAATTAGAATTCTAGTTCTTCTTTGAAAAATATATTAATTTTAAATAAGGAAACTGAAACTAGAACCAACTAGCTTGAATTCAAATCCAACTGAAAATTTCAAATATAAAACAAAACATTAAACGAAATAAACTAAGGAATATGCATAGCTTTGTGCTGTTTGAGAAATATAATTAGTCAAGTGCCACATGAAAGCATTAATTGCCTTTTATCCAATCTTAATATAATACTAACAGATTTTTAACGTTCACATTTGTAGTTAATGTTTTTGTCTAAACTATAATAATTAACTATATCTCCATTGGTATCAAATTTTCAAATAACTTCAAAAATAAGAAAAAAATAGCTTTAACTAGTTAATTTAAAACAATACACTATTCTAATAACTAAGCAATATTAGTTCTAGGTGTATTAATAAAAATTTGGAGATAAATAGGGAGCTATTATTGTTGTGAGTGTTTTAATTTAATACCATTTCAATACAAGCGTGGGCGGAGAAATAATTGTTAAAATAATTTAAGAAAGAATGAAGATAGACTTGAAGTATTAGAATTACCGAAAACACTCGTACTAAATTATAGATTAACGAAAATATTTTGAAGGATTTTAATTTTATTGGTTGAAAAATAAATATAATTTTATTTTGATTGGCTATATTAATTTTTTATTTAAATTTAAATTTTATCGAATAAAAAAATTTATATTATATAGTACTAATAAGGTATATATTAAATATAGTAAAACTATAATAGCCTTAAGGATTTTAATTTTATTAGTATAAAAAATAAAGATATATATTAATAGTTAATAAAAAAAATATAATGGAATGAGAGAGTGTATGTTAATGGAATTAGAACCTAACTAGGAGAAAGCCAGCAATGCATAGGTTGTTTTATTACCGGATTATATATTTTATATACTTTTAAGATTAATAATGAATTATAGATCCTTTACAGAAACGTTAAAAATTATGCTCATGATCCAATTGTCATGCTACCCTTTATTCGAGAACTTTTTAATAATTATTTTGGAATATTATATAATTAAAAAAATTATTAATGCCGTTAAACTCTCATAATATGAGGAGTAAATAATTTTAAATTGTGAATTAACACCCTGCAGGCTTAATCAAGAATATTTCTATTGGTGGAGAGATAATTATGGTTAGATAAAGATAGTAGGAATTCTAGTTTATCTATTAGTTAGAGTTTATTTAGGAGTCTAATATTCTTCATATATATATTATTCTTTTATATATCAATAATATTAATGTTCAATAATTAATATTATCAGGAGTCCCAAAAGATGTTGGTCATTTATGTGCAATAAATGTTATAGTTGGTAGAGTGTTGTGGTTGAGTTACTTAAATCTGGAATGAATGGACTGATTTAAGTCCGAATAAGTGAATTGAATCTGTTTAAATGTTGAGGTGCTTCAGCTCGCTGTGAACTTCTTTAAGCTCGAATTTATTGAAGACTGCTTAAGTCCGTTGTATTGAGGACTGCTTAAGTATGAGCTGTTGGACTGTTTAAGTTCGAGTTGATGGACTGTTTATATCCGAACTGATGGACTGTTTATGGACCGCTTAAGTCCAAACTGGAGAATTGGCTGTGTCCGAACTAATGGACTGTTTATGGACCGCTTAAGTCCGAACTGAAGAATTTGTTGTGTCCGAACTGATGGACCGTTTATGGACCGCTTAAGTCCAAACTGGAGAATTTAATTATGTCCGAACTGATGGACTATTTATGGACATCTTAAGGTCAAACTGGAGAATTAGTTATGTCCAGTCTGATGGACTGTTTATAGATCGCTTAAGTCCGAATTTATTGACCTCCATTTTATTGTACTACCTGCAACCATTAGAGGAAGTGATGTTAATTTATCCACCAATGGAAGCCTTCCAAATTGAGTATGATACAAGGTTCCCAAGAGTGTAGGCAGTTGAGGCTGATCTCGGAATACTGGAAATTCAACCTGTAATTGCATCAGCCCATCGACCATTTAATCCGCACCCCAGTAGTAATCGAGGTCCATGACACAATGCTTCTCTGAGGAACTTCATGGAACATGATTCTTTCATCTTTTGAACGCGCACATTGAAAACAAAGTAATATAAATATATATATATATTAATGAAAAAAATATGTAGAGTAAATCTTATCTTTATATTTCTTTTAGGGAAGCTATGCTTCAATATTCGTGTAGTGTTACTATAGAAGGTACGTTCCACGCTCCCCGCACCAATTGTTAAACTCTAAGAATTTGAAGAGTAAATAATTGTGAATTTTGAATTAGCCCCTTGTACGCTTAATTGAGAATATTTATATTAGTGGAGAGATAATTATGGTTGGATAATGATAATAGAAATTCTAGTTTATCTGTTAGTTAGAATTTATTTAGAAGTCTAATATCTTTCAATATACATATATTATTCTTTTATATATCAATAATATTAATGTTCAATTATTAACATTATCAAATACTATTATTGTTTAAGACGAGGTTTGGTTTAACTTATTTATACAGTTGATAGCTGTTTCGTATCTAATGGCTAGTATTTCGTATCCAATAGCTGGTGAATTGTTCAAATTTTGGTTTTAAGACAAAGAGTAATTTAATTAAATTACACTTGATTTTGTTATAATTTAGGAGAATTAATACTTTGTTAATGATTAAAAAAAGACTTCGTTAAGTTAACCTTTGCAGAAAATAAGAATTAGGTGATGTTTGATTGGGGTAAGTAGATTAAGAAGTGCAATTTTTGATTGGGGTAAGTAGATTAAGAAAGTGCAATTTTTCGGGAAGTGCGTGAAATGCTTGTGTTTAACTTATATTCTCGATTCTATTTTTTAGGAAATAGGTCATCCAATTTCCCTTTCACAAGGAAGTAACTTCCTTAGGATGACTAAGAAAGTTGCACTTTCCTAGTAAAATGCAATAAAATTTTCAATTTATCATATTATCTAAATCTGTATTTACATATTAACAAGTCCTTATTTTTTTTTTTAATTTATTGCTAACTAAGATTTAAAAATCCACTAATGAATAACGACCTAATGTAGACTTGTTTGTATTCTTAAATGTGAATCCATTAATTGTCAAACCAAATAAAAAAAACTATAAATTATAATTCATTATTTATTGTTTGTATTATAATTCGTTGATAAAAATTTATACAAAAAATAATGATTTGACATTACTCTATTATAATCTACGGATAAATCAATCACAATAAAATTTAAACAAAAAATTTCTCCCATTTTACTCTATTATAAAAAAAAAAAAAAAACTTTTTTCATTGATTTATTCTAGTACAAACAAATAAACATTAGGTAGCATTTATTAGTAGACTTTTAAATTCAAACATTTGTTAAATGGTTCTAACTTCTAAAATATTCAACATTTAGAATTTAGTTCAAAACAAACCACCTTTTACTGGACTAGTCCTTGAACAATAATTATTCCTAATTCTTAACTCAACTCAACTCAATAATTACCTTAATTATTCTTAATTATTAGTAATTGGACTAGTCTTTGAACAATTAGTGTAACATTGGGTTACATCCTCCATTCCAAAATATAGGTTGTTTTACTGTGACTGTTTTGTCTCAAAATATAAGCCGTTTTGAGTATTTTTAAGGAGTAATAAATTATAGCTTTTCAATAATACATTTTCCTATATTAGATATAATAATCATCTTCATAAGTTACCCTTAGTTTTGAAATTAAGGGTAATATGGTTGATTTACTCTTTCTTTTATCGTAATTTAATAGAATTAATTAATTTCTTAAACCTCATGCAAAAACCTTAAACTACTTATATTTTGGGATAGAGATAGCGTATAGCAATTTAGTGCAAAGACTTTAAACTACTTATATTTTGGGACAGAGAGAGTATACAACGATCTAGATAATATTGCATGAGTTATTATACAAGCATAATCAACTATAAATCATAGAGAAATATTTATGCCATTCATATTCAACTTTATGTCTTATATATGATAATTGTTAAATAGATTCACCGAAAAATTCCCTATTATTGACCCAATTAACTAATTAAGAAGTTCATAAAATATTTGATAAGCCAATTTCTTATATAATGTCAAAACTAATAGCAGTAAATACTTGATGAGTAATAGGAACTCGAAATTTCTTCATTTAAAATATTATAGCATAAACTGAAGATCAATTATGTAAAGTACACAAAATACATTAAAAGTCTTGTTATTTTGTGAGTAGCAACACAATATGAGCAATGAGGCTCGTAGTTACTTGTTTTACACTTGGTTTTTGTATAATTTCACGAATTTGAAAAGATATTGAATTTAATTCTGATAACGACTCTAACTAATCATTTTACCAATTTTATTTATATATTTTTTTTGATTTATTGAGAGGTTCAATAAATCGAAATAACACTACAGGAGTAGCACTCTTTTGTACTCACCAAGTTTATGAAAGCACTTGTGGTCAAGATGACTCAAACTCGAGATTTCTAACTCCACACATAAATAAGAAAATCAACTAGACCACACCTCATTTACAAAAACTATATATTTGTTAGGCACTTTCTCAGTCTTTTTTTTTTTTTTTTTACTTTTTAATATACAAAGTCTTTTTATTACACACTCTCTCAGTCTTTTTTCATTTTTATTTTTTTCTATTTTTTCTTCTCATTGACTCTGCCTATTTTTCTTGATTCAAATAAACTGTAATGTCACAATTAATTATGGGGTGGTAATTAATTACCAATCAAGTATAATAAAATTAAGATTAAGTTAGTTTAAGAAGATGATTATACATTTACGATTAGTTTCCTAAGTCTGCAAATGTATTTTAATGTTGACATTTTATATATGGTCTTGGTCTATCTTAAATAATTAGTTATACCTGTCACCTAATCAGCAATGAATAGTGTAACAATTTTCTAAATCACGCTTCATTTCCGATATGCGTATATAAGGATTCACAAGTCTCTTGCCAAGACACAAAAATATTTCATCAAAACATTCTAACAAGTTCCGAGTGAAACAATGTCGACTCAAGGTGCAGGAAGCGGTAACACTAAGGTCGGAGACATTCAAGGTGGAGGAAGCGGTAACACTAAGGTCGGAGACATTCAAGGTGAACGAAGTGGTAACACTAAGATCGGAGACATTCAAGGTGAAGGAAGCGGTAACACTGACGTCGGAAACATTCAAGGTAAAGGAAGCGGTAACACTGACGTCGGAAACATTGAAGGTGGAGGAAGCGGTAACACTAATATCGGAAACATTGAAGGTGGAGGAAGTGGTAACACTGACGTCGGAAACATTGAAGGTGGAGGAAGCGGTAACACTCATGTCGGAAACATTGAAGGTGGAGGAAGCGGTAACACTAAGGTCGGAAACATTGAAGGTGGAGAAAGCGGTAACACTAAGGTCGGAAACATTGAAGGTGGAAAAAGCGGTAACACTAAGGTTGGAAACATTCAGGGTGGAGGTAGCAGGAGCAGTAGCACTCAGGCGGGGAGAGTGGGAACACTCAAGGCGG